>NW_027463598.1:287191-419989 GCF_050947455.1 Rhinoderma darwinii
GAGCGAGGATGAAACAGCAAGTGCAGCGCCCCGGAGAGCAAGGATGAGGAGCAAGTGCAGCACCCCTGAGAGCGAGGATGAAACAGCAAGTGCAGCGCCCCGGAGAGCAAGGATGGGGAGCGAGGATGAGGAGAAAGTGCAACGCCCCGGAGAGCGAGGATGAGGAGCAAGTGCAGCGCCCTGGAGAGCGAGGATGAAACAGCAAGTGCAGCACCCTGAGAGCGAGGATGAGGAGCAAATGCAGCGCCCTGGAGAGCGAGGATGAAACAGCAAGTGCAGCGCCCTGAGAGCGAGGATGAGGAGCAAGTGCAGCGCCCTGGAGAGCGAGGATGAGGAGCAAGTGCAGCGCCCTGGAGAGCGAGGGTGAGGAGCAAGTGCAGCGCCCTGGAAAGCGAGGATGAGGAGCAAGTGCAGCGCCCTGGAGAGCGAGGGTGAGGAGCAAGTGCAGCGCCCCGGAGAGCGAGGATGAGGAGCAAGTGCAGCGCCCCGGAGAGCGAGGGCGAGGAGCAAGTGCAGCGCCCCGGAGAGCGAGGGTGAGGAGCAAGTGCAGTGCCCCGGAGAGCGAGGATGAGGAGCAAGTGCAGCGCCTTGAGAGCGAGGATGAGGAGCAAGTGCAGCGCCCTGGCGAGCGAGGGTGAGGAGCAAGTGCAGCGCCCCGGAGAGCGACGATGAGGAGCAAGTGCAGCGCCCCGGAGTGCGAGGATGAGGAGCAAGTGCAGCGCCCTGGAGAGCGAGGATGAAACAGCAAGTGCAGCACCCTGAGAGCGAGGATGAGGAGCAAGTGCAGCGCCCCGGAGAGCGAGGGTGAGGAGCAAGTGCAGTGCCCCGGAGAGCGAGGATGAGGAGCAAGTGCAGTGCCCGGGAGAGCGAGCATGAAACAGCAAGTGCAGCGCCTTGAGAGCGAGGATGAGGAGCAAGTGCAGCGCCCTGGCGAGCGAGGGTGAGGAGCAAGTGCAGCGCCCTGGCGAGCGAGGGTGAGGAGCAAGTGCAGCGCCCCGGAGAGCGAGGATGGGGAGCAAGTGCAGCGCCCCGGAGTGCGAGGATGGGGAGCAAGTGCAGCGCCCCAGAGAGCGAGGGCGGGGAGCAAGTGCAGCGCCCCGGAGAGCGAGGGTGAGGAGCAAGTGCAGTGCCCCGGAGAGCGAGGATGAGGAGCAAGTGCAGTGCCCGGGAGAGTGAGGGTGATACAGCAAGTGCAGCGCCTTGAGAGCGAGGATGAGGAGCAAGTGCAGCGCCCTGGAGAGCGAGGATGAAACAGCAAGTGCAGCGCCCTGAGAGCGAGGATGAGGAGCAAGTGCAACGCCCCGGAGAGCGAGGATGTGAAGCAAAATGCAACGCCCGGAGAGCGAGGGTGAGGAGCAAGTGCAGCGCCCTGGAGAGCGAGGATAAGGAGCAAGTGCAGCGCCCTAGAGAGCGAGGATGAAACAGCAAGTGCAGCGCCTTGAGAGCGAGGATGAAACAGCAAGTGCAGCGCCTTGAGAGCGAGGATGAGGAGCAAGTGCAACGCCCCGGAGAGCGTGGATGTGGAGCAAGTGCAGCGCCCCGGAGAGCGAGGGTGAGGAGCAAGTGCAGCGCCCCGGAGAGCGAGTATGAGGAGCAAGTGCAGCGCCCTGGAGAGCGAGAATGAAACAGCAAGTGCAGCGCCCTGAGAGCGAGGATCAGGAGCAAGTGCAGCGCCCTGGAGAGCGAGGACGAGGAGCAAGTGCAACGCCCCGGAGAGCGAGGATGTGGAGCAAGTGCAGCACCCCGGAGAGCGAGGGTGAGGAGCAAGTGCAGCGCCCCGGAGAGCGAGGGTGTGGAACAAGTGCAGTGCCCCGGAGAGCGAGGGTGAGGAGCAAGTACAGTGCCCCGGAGAGCGAGGATGAGGAGCAAGTGCACACGCGGGAGAGCGAGGATGAAACTTCAAGTGCAGCGCTTTGAGAGCGAGGTTGAGGAGCAAGTGCAGCGCCCAAGAGAGCGAGGATGAAACAGCAAGTGCAGCGCCCTGAGAGCGAGGATGAGGAGCAAGTGCAACGCCCCAGAGAGAGAGAATGAGGAGCAAGTGCAGCGCCCCGGAGAGCGAGGGTGAGGAGCAAGTGCAGCGCCCCGGAGAGCGAGCATGTGGAGCAAGTGCAGCGCCCCGGAGAGCGAGCATGTGGAGCAAGTGCAGCGCCCCGGAGAGCGAGGGTGAGGAGCAAGTGCAGCGCCCCGGAGAGCGAGGGTGTGGAACAAGAGCAGCGCCCCGGAGAGCGAGGATGAGGAGCAAGTGCAGCGCCCTGGAGAGCGAGGATGAGGAGCAAGTGCAGCGCACTGGAGAGCGAGGATGAAACAGCAAGTGCAGCGCCCTGAGAGCGAGGATGAGGAGCAAGTGCAGCGCCCTGGAGAGCGAGGATGAGGAGCAAGTGCAGCGCCCCGGAGAGCGAGGATGAGGAGCAAGTGCAGCGCCCCGGAGAGCGACGGTGAGGAGCAAGTGCAGCGCCCGGAGAGCGAGGATGAGGAGCAAGTGTAGCACCCTGGAGAGCGAGGATGAGGAGCAAGTGCAGCGCCCCTGAGAGCAAGGATGAGGAACAAGTACAGCGCAGCGGAGAGCGAGGATGAGGAGCAAGTGCAGCACCCGAGAGAGCGAGGATGAAACAGAAAGTGCAGCGCCCTGAGAGCGAGGATAAGGAGCAAGTGCAGCGCCCCAGAGAGCGAGGATGAGGAGCAAGTGCAGCGCCCCGTAGAGCGAGGATGAGGAGCAAGTGCAGCGCACTGGAGAGCGAGGATGAGGAGCAAGTGCAGCGCCCTGGAGAGCGAGAATGAAACAGCAAGTGCAGCGCCCTGAGAGCGAGGATGAGGAGCAAGTGCAGCGCCCTGGAGAGCGAGGACGAGGAGCAAGTGCAACGCCCCGGAGAGCGAGGATGTGGAGCAAGTGCAGCACCCCGGAGAGCGAGGGTGAGGAGCAAGTGCAGCGCCCCGGAGAGCGAGGGTGTGGAACAAGTGCAGTGCCCCGGAGAGCGAGGGTGAGGAGCAAGTACAATGCCCCGGAGAGCGAGGATGAGGAGCAAGTGCACACGCGGGAGAGCGAGGATGAAACTTCAAGTGCAGCGCTTTGAGAGCGAGGTTGAGGAGCAAGTGCAGCGCCCAAGAGAGCGAGGATGAAACAGCAAGTGCAGCGCCCTGAGAGCGAGGATGAGGAGCAAGTGCAATGCCCCAGAGAGAGAGAATGAGGAGCAAGTGCAGCGCCCCGGAGAGCGAGGGTGAGGAGCAAGTGCAGCGCCCCGGAGAGCAAGGGTGTGGAACAAGTGCAACGCCCCGGAGAGCGAGGATGTGGAGCAAGTGCAGCGCCCCGGAGAGCGAGGGTGAGGAACAAGAGCAGCGCCCCGGAGAGCGAGGATGAGGAGCAAGTGCAGCACCCTGGAGAGCGAGGGTGAGGAGCAAGTGCAGCGCCCTGGTGAGCGAGGATGAAACAGCAAGTGCAGCGCCCTGAGAGCGAGGATGAGGAGCAAGTGCAGCGCCCCGGAGAGCGAGGATGAGGAACAAGTACAGCGCAGCGGAGAGCGAGGATGAGGAGCAAGTGCAGCACCCGAGAGAGCGAGGATGAAACAGAAAGTGCAGCTCCCTGAGAGCGAGGATAAGGAGCAAGTGCAGCGCCCCAGAGAGCGAGGATGAGGAGCAAGTGCAGCGCCCCGGAGGGCGTGGATGAGGAGCAAGTGCTTCGCCCCGGAGAGAGAGGATGAGGAGCAAGTGCTTCGCCCCGGAGAGAGAGGATGAGGAGCAAGTGCAGCGTCCCGAAAAGCGAGGGCGAGGAGCAAGTGCAGCGCCCGGGAGAGCGAGTATGAAACAGCAAGTACAGCACCCTGAGAGCGAGGATGAGGAGCAAGTGCAGCGCCCTGGAGAGCGAGGATGAAACAGCAAGTGCAGCGCCCTGGAGAGCGAGGGTGAGGAGCAAGTGCAGCGCCCTGGAGAGCGAGGATGTGGAGCAAGTGCAGCGCCCCGGAGAGCGAGGGTGAGGAGCAAGTGCAGCGCCCTGGAGAGCGAGGATGAAACAGCAAGTGCAGCACCCTGAGAGCGAGGATGAGGAGCAAATGCAGCGCCCTGGAGAGCGAGGATGAAACAGCAAGTGCAGCGCCCTGAGAGCGAGGATGAGGAGCAAGTGCAGCGCCCTGGAGAGCGAGGATGAGGAGCAAGTGCAGCGCCCTGGAGAGCGAGGGTGAGGAGCAAGTGCAGCGCCCTGGAAAGCGAGGATGAGGAGCAAGTGCAGCGCCCTGGAGAGCGAGGGTGAGGAGCAAGTGCAGCGCCCCGGAGAGCGAGGATGAGGAGCAAGTGCAGCGCCCCGGAGAGCGAGGGTGAGGAGCAAGTGCAGCGCCCCGGAGAGCGAGGGTGAGGAGCAAGTGCAGTGCCCCGGAGAGCGAGGATGAGGAGCAAGTGCAGCGCCTTGAGAGCGAGGATGAGGAGCAAGTGCAGCGCCCTGGCGAGCGAGGGTGAGGAGCAAGTGCAGCGCCCCGGAGAGCGAGGATGAGGAGCAAGTGCAGCGCCCCGGAAGGGCGAGGATGAGGAGCAAGTGCAGCGCCCTGGAGAGCGAGGATGAAACAGCAAGTGCAGCACCCTGAGAGCGAGGATGAGGAGCAAGTGCATCGCCCCGGAGAGCGAGGGTGAGGAGCAAGTGCAGTGCCCCGGAGAGCGAGGATGAGGAGCAAGTGCAGTGCCCGGGAGAGCGAGCATGAAACAGCAAGTGCAGCGCCTTGAGAGCGAGGATGAGGAGCAAGTGCAGCGCCCTGGCGAGCGAGGGTGAGGAGCAAGTGCAGCGCCCTGGCGAGCGAGGGTGAGGAGCAAGTGCAGCGCCCCGGAGAGCGAGGATGGGGAGCAAGTGCAGCGCCCCGGAGTGCGAGGATGGGGAGCAAGTGCAGCGCCCCAGAGAGCGAGGGCGGGGAGCAAGTGCAGCGCCCCGGAGAGCGAGGGTGAGGAGCAAGTGCAGTGCCCCGGAGAGCGAGGATGAGGAGCAAGTGCAGTGCCCGGGAGAGTGAGGGTGATACAGCAAGTGCAGCGCCTTGAGAGCGAGGATGAGGAGCAAGTGCAGCGCCCTGGAGAGCGAGGATGAAACAGCAAGTGCAGCGCCCTGAGAGCGAGGATGAGGAGCAAGTGCAACGCCCCGGAGAGCGAGGATGTGAAGCAAAATGCAACGCCCGGAGAGCGAGGGTGAGGAGCAAGTGCAGCGCCCTGGAGAGCGAGGATAAGGAGCAAGTGCAGCGCCCTAGAGAGCGAGGATGAAACAGCAAGTGCAGCGCCTTGAGAGCGAGGATGAAACAGCAAGTGCAGCGCCTTGAGAGCGAGGATGAGGAGCAAGTGCAACGCCCCGGAGAGCGTGGATGTGGAGCAAGTGCAGCGCCCCGGAGAGCGAGGGTGAGGAGCAAGTGCAGCGCCCCGGAGAGCGAGTATGAGGAGCAAGTGCAGCGCCCTGGAGAGCGAGAATGAAACAGCAAGTGCAGCGCCCTGAGAGCGAGGATCAGGAGCAAGTGCAGCGCCCTGGAGAGCGAGGACGAGGAGCAAGTGCAACGCCCCGGAGAGCGAGGATGTGGAGCAAGTGCAGCACCCCGGAGAGCGAGGGTGAGGAGCAAGTGCAGCGCCCCGGAGAGCGAGGGTGTGGAACAAGTGCAGTGCCCCGGAGAGCGAGGGTGAGGAGCAAGTACAGTGCCCCGGAGAGCGAGGATGAGGAGCAAGTGCACACGCGGGAGAGCGAGGATGAAACTTCAAGTGCAGCGCTTTGAGAGCGAGGTTGAGGAGCAAGTGCAGCGCCCAAGAGAGCGAGGATGAAACAGCAAGTGCAGCGCCCTGAGAGCGAGGATGAGGAGCAAGTGCAACGCCCCAGAGAGAGAGAATGAGGAGCAAGTGCAGCGCCCCGGAGAGCGAGGGTGAGGAGCAAGTGCAGCGCCCCGGAGAGCGAGCATGTGGAGCAAGTGCAGCGCCCCGGAGAGCGAGCATGTGGAGCAAGTGCAGCGCCCCGGAGAGCGAGGGTGAGGAGCAAGTGCAGCGCCCCGGAGAGCGAGGGTGTGGAACAAGAGCAGCGCCCCGGAGAGCGAGGATGAGGAGCAAGTGCAGCGCCCTGGAGAGCGAGGATGAGGAGCAAGTGCAGCGCACTGGAGAGCGAGGATGAAACAGCAAGTGCAGCGCCCTGAGAGCGAGGATGAGGAGCAAGTGCAGCGCCCTGGAGAGCGAGGATGAGGAGCAAGTGCAGCGCCCCGGAGAGCGAGGATGAGGAGCAAGTGCAGCGCCCCGGAGAGCGACGGTGAGGAGCAAGTGCAGCGCCCGGAGAGCGAGGATGAGGAGCAAGTGTAGCACCCTGGAGAGCGAGGATGAGGAGCAAGTGCAGCGCCCCTGAGAGCAAGGATGAGGAACAAGTACAGCGCAGCGGAGAGCGAGGATGAGGAGCAAGTGCAGCACCCGAGAGAGCGAGGATGAAACAGAAAGTGCAGCGCCCTGAGAGCGAGGATAAGGAGCAAGTGCAGCGCCCCAGAGAGCGAGGATGAGGAGCAAGTGCAGCGCCCCGTAGAGCGAGGATGAGGAGCAAGTGCAGCGCACTGGAGAGCGAGGATGAGGAGCAAGTGCAGCGCCCTGGAGAGCGAGAATGAAACAGCAAGTGCAGCGCCCTGAGAGCGAGGATGAGGAGCAAGTGCAGCGCCCTGGAGAGCGAGGACGAGGAGCAAGTGCAACGCCCCGGAGAGCGAGGATGTGGAGCAAGTGCAGCACCCCGGAGAGCGAGGGTGAGGAGCAAGTGCAGCGCCCCGGAGAGCGAGGGTGTGGAACAAGTGCAGTGCCCCGGAGAGCGAGGGTGAGGAGCAAGTACAATGCCCCGGAGAGCGAGGATGAGGAGCAAGTGCACACGCGGGAGAGCGAGGATGAAACTTCAAGTGCAGCGCTTTGAGAGCGAGGTTGAGGAGCAAGTGCAGCGCCCAAGAGAGCGAGGATGAAACAGCAAGTGCAGCGCCCTGAGAGCGAGGATGAGGAGCAAGTGCAATGCCCCAGAGAGAGAGAATGAGGAGCAAGTGCAGCGCCCCGGAGAGCGAGGGTGAGGAGCAAGTGCAGCGCCCCGGAGAGCAAGGGTGTGGAACAAGTGCAACGCCCCGGAGAGCGAGGATGTGGAGCAAGTGCAGCGCCCCGGAGAGCGAGGATGAGGAGCAAGTGCAGTGCCCGGGAGAGTGAGGGTGATACAGCAAGTGCAGCGCCTTGAGAGCGAGGATGAGGAGCAAGTGCAGCGCCCTGGAGAGCGAGGATGAAACAGCAAGTGCAGCGCCCTGAGAGCGAGGATGAGGAGCAAGTGCAACGCCCCGGAGAGCGAGGATGTGAAGCAAAATGCAACGCCCGGAGAGCGAGGGTGAGGAGCAAGTGCAGCGCCCTGGAGAGCGAGGATAAGGAGCAAGTGCAGCGCCCTAGAGAGCGAGGATGAAACAGCAAGTGCAGCGCCTTGAGAGCGAGGATGAAACAGCAAGTGCAGCGCCTTGAGAGCGAGGATGAGGAGCAAGTGCAACGCCCCGGAGAGCGTGGATGTGGAGCAAGTGCAGCGCCCCGGAGAGCGAGGGTGAGGAGCAAGTGCAGCGCCCCGGAGAGCGAGTATGAGGAGCAAGTGCAGCGCCCTGGAGAGCGAGAATGAAACAGCAAGTGCAGCGCCCTGAGAGCGAGGATCAGGAGCAAGTGCAGCGCCCTGGAGAGCGAGGACGAGGAGCAAGTGCAACGCCCCGGAGAGCGAGGATGTGGAGCAAGTGCAGCACCCCGGAGAGCGAGGGTGAGGAGCAAGTGCAGCGCCCCGGAGAGCGAGGGTGTGGAACAAGTGCAGTGCCCCGGAGAGCGAGGGTGAGGAGCAAGTACAGTGCCCCGGAGAGCGAGGATGAGGAGCAAGTGCACACGCGGGAGAGCGAGGATGAAACTTCAAGTGCAGCGCTTTGAGAGCGAGGTTGAGGAGCAAGTGCAGCGCCCAAGAGAGCGAGGATGAAACAGCAAGTGCAGCGCCCTGAGAGCGAGGATGAGGAGCAAGTGCAACGCCCCAGAGAGAGAGAATGAGGAGCAAGTGCAGCGCCCCGGAGAGCGAGGGTGAGGAGCAAGTGCAGCGCCCCGGAGAGCGAGCATGTGGAGCAAGTGCAGCGCCCCGGAGAGCGAGCATGTGGAGCAAGTGCAGCGCCCCGGAGAGCGAGGGTGAGGAGCAAGTGCAGCGCCCCGGAGAGCGAGGGTGTGGAACAAGAGCAGCGCCCCGGAGAGCGAGGATGAGGAGCAAGTGCAGCGCCCTGGAGAGCGAGGATGAGGAGCAAGTGCAGCGCACTGGAGAGCGAGGATGAAACAGCAAGTGCAGCGCCCTGAGAGCGAGGATGAGGAGCAAGTGCAGCGCCCTGGAGAGCGAGGATGAGGAGCAAGTGCAGCGCCCCGGAGAGCGAGGATGAGGAGCAAGTGCAGCGCCCCGGAGAGCGACGGTGAGGAGCAAGTGCAGCGCCCGGAGAGCGAGGATGAGGAGCAAGTGTAGCACCCTGGAGAGCGAGGATGAGGAGCAAGTGCAGCGCCCCTGAGAGCAAGGATGAGGAACAAGTACAGCGCAGCGGAGAGCGAGGATGAGGAGCAAGTGCAGCACCCGAGAGAGCGAGGATGAAACAGAAAGTGCAGCGCCCTGAGAGCGAGGATAAGGAGCAAGTGCAATGCCCCAGAGAGAGAGAATGAGGAGCAAGTGCAGCGCCCCGGAGAGCGAGGGTGAGGAGCAAGTGCAGCGCCCCGGAGAGCAAGGGTGTGGAACAAGTGCAACGCCCCGGAGAGCGAGGATGTGGAGCAAGTGCAGCGCCCCGGAGAGCGAGGGTGAGGAACAAGAGCAGCGCCCCGGAGAGCGAGGATGAGGAGCAAGTGCAGCACCCTGGAGAGCGAGGGTGAGGAGCAAGTGCAGCGCCCTGGTGAGCGAGGATGAAACAGCAAGTGCAGCGCCCTGAGAGCGAGGATGAGGAGCAAGTGCAGCGCCCCGGAGAGCGAGGATGAGGAACAAGTACAGCGCAGCGGAGAGCGAGGATGAGGAGCAAGTGCAGCACCCGAGAGAGCGAGGATGAAACAGAAAGTGCAGCTCCCTGAGAGCGAGGATAAGGAGCAAGTGCAGCGCCCCAGAGAGCGAGGATGAGGAGCAAGTGCAGCGCCCCGGAGGGCGTGGATGAGGAGCAAGTGCTTCGCCCCGGAGAGAGAGGATGAGGAGCAAGTGCTTCGCCCCGGAGAGAGAGGATGAGGAGCAAGTGCAGCGTCCCGAAAAGCGAGGGCGAGGAGCAAGTGCAGCGCCCGGGAGAGCGAGTATGAAACAGCAAGTACAGCACCCTGAGAGCGAGGATGAGGAGCAAGTGCAGCGCCCTGGAGAGCGAGGATGAAACAGCAAGTGCAGCGCCCTGGAGAGCGAGGGTGAGGAGCAAGTGCAGCGCCCTGGAGAGCGAGGATGTGGAGCAAGTGCAGCGCCCCGGAGAGCGAGGGTGAGGAGCAAGTGCAGTGCCCCGGAGCGCGAGGTTGTGGAGCAAGTGCAGCGCCTCGGAGAGTGAGGATGAGAAGCAAGTGTAATGCCCCGGAGACCGAGGATGAGGAGCAAGTGCAGCGTCCCGGAGAGCGAGGGCGAGGAGCAAGTGCAGCGCCCCGGAGAGCGAAGGTGAGGAGCAAGTGCAGCGCGCCGGAGAGCGAGGATGAGGAGCAAGTGCAGCGCCCTGGAGAGCGAGGATGAAACAGCAAGTGCAGCGCCCTGAGAGCGAGGATGAGGAGCAAGTGCAGCGCCCTGGAGAGCGAGGATGAGAGCAAGTGCAGCGACCGAGAGAGCGAGGATGAAAAAGCAAGTGCAGCACCCTGAGAGCGAGGATGAGGAGCAAGTGTAGCGCCCTGGAGAGCGAGGGCGAGGAGCAAGTGCAGCGCCCCGGAGAGTGAGGATGAGGAGCAAGTACAGTGCCCCGGAGAGCGAGGATGAGGTGCAAGTGCAGCGCCCCGGAGAGCGAGGGTGTGTAACAAGAGCAGCGCCCCGGAGAGCGAGGATGAGGAGCAAGTGCAGCGCCCTGGAGAGCGAGGATGAGGAGCAAGTGCAGCGCCCTGGTGAGCGAAGGATGAAACAGCAAGTGCAGCGCCCTGAGAGCGAGGATGAGGAGCAAGTGCAGCGCCCTGGAGAGCGAGGATGAGGAGCAAGTGCAGCGCCCCGGAGAGCGAGGATGAGGAGCAAGTGCAGCGCCCCGGAGAGCGACGGTGAGGAGCAAGTGCAGCGCCCCGAAGAGCGAGGGTGAGGAGCAAGTGCAGCGTCCCGAAGAGCAAGGAGCAAGTGCAGCGCCCGGGAGAGCGAGTATGAAACAGCAAGTACAGCACCCTGAGAGCGAGGATGAGGAGCAAGTGCAGCGCCCTGGAGAGCGAGGGTGAGGAGCAAGTGCATCGCCCTGGAGAGCGAGGATGTGGAGCAAGTGCAGCGCCCCGGAGAGCGAGGGTGAGGAGCAAGTGCAGCACCTCGGAGAGTGAGGATGAGAAGCAAGTGTAGCGCCCCGAAGAGCGAGGATGAGGAGCAAGTGCAGCGTCCCGAAGAGCAAGGGCGAGGAGCAAGTGCAGCGCCCGGGAGAGCGAGTATGAAACAGCAAGTACAGCACCCTGAGAGCGAGGATAAGGACCAAGTGCAGCGCCCTGGAGAGCGAGGATGAAACAGCAAGTGCAGCGCCCTGAGAGCGAGGATGAGGAGCAAGTGCAACGCCCCGGAGAGCGAGGATGTGGAGCAAGTGCAGCGCCCCGGAGAGCGAGGACGAGGAGCAAGTGCAGCGATGATAGAGCGAGGATGAAAATGCAAGTGCAGCACCCTGAGAGCGAGGATGAGGAGCAAGTGCAGCGCCCCGGAGAGCAAGGGTGAGGAGCAAGTGCAGCGCCCCGGAGAGTGAGGATGAGGAGCAAGTGCAACGCCCCGGAGAGCGAGGATGTGGAGCAATTGCAGCGCCCTAGAGAGCGAGCATGAAACATCAAGTGCAGCGCCCTGAAAACAAGGGTGAGGAGCAAGTGCAACCCCCCGGAGAGCGTGGATGTGGAGCAAGTGCAGCGCCCCGGAGAGCGAGGATGTGGAGCAAGTGCAGCGCCCCAGAGAGCGAGGATGTGGAGCAAGTGCAGCGCCCCGGAGAGCGAGGGTGAGGAGCAAGTGCAGCGCCCCGGAGAGCGAGGATGTGGAGCAAGTGCAGCGCCCCGGAGAGCGAGGATGTGGAGCAAGTGCAGCGCCCCGGAGAGCGAGGGTGAGGAGCAAGTGCAGCGCCCCGGAGAGCGAAGACGAGGAGCAAGTGAAGCGCCCTGGAGAGCGAGGATGAAACAGCAAGTGCAGCGCCCTGAGAGCGAGGATGAGGAGCAAGTGCAGCGTCCCAGAGAGCGAGGGCAAGGAGCAAGTGCAGCGCCCGGGAGAGCGAGTATGAAACAGCAAGTACAGCACCCTGAGAGCGAGGATGAGGAGCAAGTGCAGCGCCCCAGAGAGCGAGGATGAGGAGCAAGTGCAGCACCCGGGAGAGCGAGGATGAAACAGCAAGTGCAGCGCCCTGGAGAGCGAGGATGAAACAGCAAGTGCAGCGCCCTGAGAGCGAGGATGAGGAGCATGTGCAACGCCCCTGAGAGCGAGGATGTGGAGCAAGTGCAGCGCCCCGGAGAGCGAGGGTGAGGAGCAAGTGCAGTGCCCCGGAGAGCGAGAGTGAGGAGCAAGGGCAGCGCCTCGGAGAGCGAGGATGAGGAGCAAGTGCAGGGCCCCGTAGAGCGACGGTGAGGAGCAAGTGCAGCGCCCTGAGAGCGAGGATGAGGAGCAAGTGCAGCGCCCCAGAGAGCGAGGATGAGGAGCAAGTGCAGCGTCCCGGAGAGCGAGGATGAGGAGCAAGTGCAGCGCCCGCGATAGCGAGTATAAAAGAGCAAGTACAGCACCCTGAGAGCGAGAATGAGGACTAAGTGCAGCGCCCTGGAGAGCGAGGATGAAACAGCAAGTGCAGCGCCCTGAGAGCGAGGATGAGGAGCAAGTGCAGCGCCCCGGAGAGCGAGGATGTGGAGCAAGTGCAGCGCCCCGGAGAGCGAGGGTGGGGAGCAAGTGCAGCGCCCCGGAGAGCGAGGGTGAGGAGCAAGTGCAGCGCCTCAGAGATCGAGGGTGAGGAGCAAGTGCAGCGCCTCGGAGAGCGAGGATGAGGAGCAAGTGCATGGCCCCGGAGAGCGAGGATGAGGAGCAAGTGCAGCGCCCTGGAGAGCGAGGATGAAACAGCAAGTGCAGCACCCCAGAGAGCGAGGATGAGGAGCAAGTGCAGCGCCCTGGAGAGCGAGGATGAAACAGCAAGTGCAGCGCCCTGAGAGCAAGGATGAGGTGCAAGTGCAGCGCCCCGGAGAGCGAGGATGAGGAGCAAGTGCAGCGAGAGCAAGGATGAGGAGCAAGTGCTGCGCCCCGGAGAACAAGGATGAGGAACAAGTGCAGCGCTCGGGAGAGCGAGGATGAGGAGTAGCGCTCCGGAGAGCGAGGATGAGGAGCAAATGCAGCGCCCCGGAGAGCGAGGATGAGGAGCAAGTGCAGCGCCCCGGAGAGCGAGGATGAGGAGCAAGTGCAGCGCCCCGGAGAGCGAGGGTGAGGAGCAAGTGCAGCGCCCCGGAGAGCGAGGGTGAGGAGCAAGTGCAGCGCCCCGGAGAGCGAGGATGAAACAGCAAGTGCAGCGCCCTGAGAGCGAGGATGAGGAGCAAGTACAGCGCCCCGGAGAGCGAGGATGAGGAGCAAGTGCAGCGCCCCGGAGAGCGAGGATGTGGAGCATGTGCAGCACTCCGGAGAGCGAGGATGAGGAGCAAGTGCAGCGCTTGGGAGAGCGAGGATGAGGAGCAAGTGCAGCGCCCCGGAGAGCGAGGATGAGGAGCAAGTGCAGCGCCCCGGAGAGCGAGGGTGAGGAGCAAGTGCAGCGCCCCGGAGAGCGAGGAGGAAACAGCAAGTGCAACGCCCTGAGAGCGAGGATGAGGAGCAAGTACAGCGCCCCGGAGAGCGAGGATGAGGAGCAAGTGCAGCGCCCTGGAGAGCGAGGATGAGGAGCAAGTGCAGCGCCCTGGAGAGCGAGGATGAGGAGCAAGTGCAGCGCCCTGGAGAGCGAGGATGAGGAGCAAGTGCAGCGCCCTGGAGAGCGAGGATGAGGAGCAAGTGCAGCGCCCTGGAGAGCGAGGATGAGGAGCAAGTGCAGCGCCCCGGAGAGCGAGGGTGAGGAGCCAGTGCAGCGCCCCGGAGAGTGAGGATGAGGAGCAAGTGCAGCGAGAGCGAGGATGAGGAGCAAGTGCAGTGCCCCGGAGAACGAGGATGAGGAGCAAGTACAGCGCTCGGGAGAGCGAGGATGAGGAGCAAGTGCAGCGAGAGCGAGGATGAGGAGCAAGTGCAGCGCTCCGGAGAGCGAGGATGAGGAGCAGCGCTCCAGAGAGCGAGGATGAGGAGCAAGTGCAGCGCCCTGGAGGGCGAGGATGAGGAGCAAGTACTGCGCCCCGGAGAGTGAGGGTGTGGAGCAAGTGCAGCGCCCCGGAGAGCGAGGATGAGGAGCAAGTGCAGCGCCCTGGAGAGCGAGGATGAGGAGCAAGTGCAGCGCCCCAGAGAGCGAGGATGAGGAGCAAGTGCAGCGCCCCGGAGAGCGAGGATGGGGAGCAAGTGCAGCGCCCCGGAGAGCGAGGATGGGGAGCAAGTGCAGCGCCCCGGAGAGCGAGGGTGGGGAGCAAGTGCAGTGCCCCGGAGAGCGAGGGTGAGGAGCAAGTACAGCGCCCGGGAGAGCGAGAATGAAACAGCAAGTGCAGCGCCCCACAGAGTGAGGATGAGGAGCAAGTGCAGCACCCGGGAGAGCGAGGATGAAACAGCAAGTGCCGAGCGCCCTGAGAGCGAGGATGAGGAGCAAATGCAGCGCCCTGGAAAGCGAGGATGAAACAGCAAGTGCAGCGCCCTGAGAGCGAGGATGAGGAGCAAGTACAGTGCCCTGGAGAGCAAGGATGAAACAGCAACTGCAGTGCCCTGAGAGCGAGGATTAGGAGTAAGTGCAACGCCCCGGAGAGTGCGGATGTGGAGCAAGTGCAGCGCCGCGGAGAGCGAGGCTGAGGAGCAAGTGCAGCGCCCCGGAGAGCGAGGCTGAGGAGCAAGTGCAGTGCCCCGGAGAGCGAGGATGAAACAGCAAGTGCAGCACCCTGAGAGCGAGGATGAGGAGCAAGTGCAGCGCCCTGGAGAGCGAGGATGAAACAGCAAGTGCAGCGCCCCAGAGAGCGAGGGCGAGGAGCAAGTGCAGCGCCCCGGAGAGCGAGGATGAGGAGCAAGTGCAGCGCCCCGTAGAGCGAGGGTGAGGAGCAAGTGCAGCGCCCCGGAGAGCGGGATGAGGAGCAAGTGCAGCGCCCTGGAGAGCGAGGATGAAACAGCAAGTGCAGTGCCCCGGAGGGCGAGGAGCAAGTGCAGTGCCCCGGAGAGCGAGGGTGAAGAGCACGTGCAGCACCCCGGAGAGCGAGGATGAGGAGCAAGTGCAGCGCCCTGGAGAGCGAGGATGTGGAGCAAGTGCAGCGCCGCGGAGAGCGAGACTGAGGAGCAAGTGCAGCGCCCCGGAGAGCGAGGGTGAGGAGCAAGTGCAGCGCCCCGGAGAGCGAGGATGAGGAGCAAGTGCAGCGCCCTGGAGAGCGAGGATGAAACAGCAAGTGCAGCGCCCCGGAGAGCGAGGGCGAGGAGCAAGTGCAGCGCCCCGGAGAGCAAGGGTGAGGAGCAAGTGCAGCGCCCCTGAGAGCGAGGATGAGGAGCAAGTGCAGTGCCCCGGAGAGCGAGGATCAGGAGCAAGTACAGCTCCCCGGAGAGCGAGGATGAGGAACAAGTGCAGCGCCCTGGAGAGCGAGGATGAAACAGCAAGTGCAGCACCCCAAGAACGAGGATGAGGAGCAAGTGCAGCGCTCTGGAGAGCGAGGATGAAACAGCAAGTGCAGCGCCCTGAGAGCGAGGATGAGTAGCAAGTGCAGCGCCCCGGAGAGCGAGGATGAGGAGCAAGTGCAGCACTCCGGAGAGCGAGGATGAGGAGAAAGTGCAGCGCCCCGGAGAGCAAGGATGAGGAGCAAGTGCAGCGCCCGGGAGAGCGAGGATGAGGAGCAAGTGCAGCGCCTTGAGATCGAGGATGAGGAGCAAGTGCAGCACCCCGGAGAGCGAGGATAAGGAGCAAGTGCAGCGCCCTGGAGTGCGAGGATGAGGAGCAAGTGCAGCGCCCTAGAGAGTGAGGATGAGGAGAAAGTGCAGTCCTCCGGAGAGCGAGGATGAGGAGCATGTGCAGCACTCCGGAGAGCGAGGATGAGGAGCAAGTGCAGCACTCTGGAGAGCAAGGATGAGGAGCAAGTGCAGCGCCCTAGAGAGCGAGGATGAGGAGCAAGTGCAGCCCTCCGGAGAGCGAGGATGAGGAGCATGTGCAGCACTCCGGAGAGCGAGGATGAGAATCAAGTGCAGCACTTCGGAGAGCGAGGATGAGGAGCAAGTGCAGCGCCTTGAGAGCGAGGATGAGGAGCAAGTGCAGCGCCCTGGAGAGCGAGGATGAAACAGCAAGTGCAGCGCTCTGAGAGCGAGGATGAGGAGCAAGTGCAGCGCCCCGGAGAGCGAGTATGTGAAGCAAGTGCAGCGCCCTGGAGAGCGAGGGTGAGGAGCAAGTGCAGCGCCCCGGAGAGGAAGGATTAGGAGCAAGTGCAGCACCCCGGAGAGCGAGGATGAGGAGCAAGTGCAGCGCCCCGGAGAGCGAGGATGAGGAGCAAGTGCAGCGCCCTGGAGAGCGAGGATGAGGAGCAAGTGCAGCGCCCTAGAGAGCGAGGATGAGGAGCAAGTGCAGCGCCCTGGAGAGCGAGGATGAGCAGCAAGTGCAGCGCCACAGAGAACGAGGATGAGGAGCAAGTGCAGCGCCCCAGAGATAATTGATGAGCGACCGGGGCCAGGCTAAATCGGGGGTCACAGTCTGGTGGGAGGGTCACAATCTGCTGGGGTCACAGTCTGGGGGGGGTCACAGCCTGGTGGGGGGGTCACAGTCTGAGGGGTGTCACTGCCTGGTGGGGCGGTCACAGCCTGGTGGGGGGGGGGGTCACAGTCTTGGGGGGGTCGCAGCCTCGTGGGGGTGGTCACAGTCTGGTGGGGGGGTCACAGTCTTGTGTGGGGAGGTCATAGTCTGGTGGGGAGGTCACAGTCTGGTGGGGGGTGTCACAGCCTGGTGGGGGTGCACAGTCTGGATAGACCCACAGTCTGGTGGGGCGGTCACAGTCTGGGGGGGGTCACAGACTAGTGTGGGGGGGTCATAGTCTGGTGGGGGGGTCACAGTCTGGTGTGGGGCTCATAGCCTGGTGTGGGTAGGTCATAGTCTGGTGGGGGGTCACAGTTTGAAGGGTTACTGTATGATGGTTCACAGTTTGGGGGGAGGTCACGGTCTTGGGGGTCACAGCCTGGGGTTGAATGTATGGGGTTCACAGTTTGGGGGGAGGTCACGGCAGGGAGTGTCTCAGTCTGAGGGCTGACGGTATGGGGTTCACAGTCTGGGGGGGTCACAGTCTGAGGGGTGGTCATGGTCTGGGTGTCACTATCTAGGTTGGGTCATGGTCTAAAGAACCACAGTCTGGGTGAAGTCACGGTCTTGGGGATGTCACATTTTGGGGGTTACGGTCTGGGAGATCACAGTCTGGGAGGTCACAGTCTTGGGGATGTCACAGTCTGGGTGAAGTCACGGTATGGGGGTTCACAGTCTGGGTGAAGTCACGGTATGGGGGTTCACAGTCTGGGAGGTCACGGTCTTGGGGATGTCAGAGTTTGGGGGTCAACCATGAGCGAGTGAGGTCACAGTCTGGAAGGAGGTCATTGTGTGTGTTCAGGGGAGATCAGAGTTCGGGGGGGGGGGTGATAGTATGAGGGTTCACAGTCTGGGGTGTCACAGTGTGGAGTGGAAGTCATGGTCTGGGGGTTACAGTCTGGGGGGTTACGGTCTAGGGGATCAAGGTCTTAGGGAGGACACATACAAAAGAATTGGTGAGACGGACCACAAATACGGACGGATAAGAATCCGACCTGTTCTATCATTTGCGGAATGGACGCATGGATTCGGAATAAAAACGAATGTGTACATGTCCCTATAGAAACGAATGTGTACATGTCCCTATAGAAACGAATGTGTACATGTCCCTATAGACACGAATGCAGCGCCTTGAGAGCGAGAATGAGGAGCAAGTGCAGTGCCCTGGAAAGCGAGGATGAAACAGCAAGTGCAGTGCCCTGAGAGCGAGGATTAGGAGCAAGTGCAACGCCCCGGAGAGCGAGGATGTGGAGCAAGTGCAGCGCCGCGGAGAGCGAGGCTGAGGAGCAAGTGCAGCACCCCCGGAGTGCGAGGGTGAGGAGCAAGTGCAGCCCCCCGGAGAGCGAGGATGAGGAGCAAGTGCAGCGCCCTGGAGAGCGAGGATGAAACAGCAAGTGCAGCGCCCCGGAGAGCGAGGGCGAGGAGCAAGTGAAGCGCCCCGGAGAGCGAGGATGAGGAGCAAGTGCAGCACCCCAGAGAGCGAGGGTGAGGAGCAAGTGCAGCGACCCGGACAGCGAGGATGAGGAGCAAGTGCAGCGCCCTGGAGAGCGAGGATGAGGAACAAGTGCAGCACCCCAGAGAGTGAGGATGAGGAGCAAGTGCAGCACCCGGGAAAGCGAGGATGAAACAGCAAGTGCAGCGCCCTGAGAGCGAGGATGAGGAGCAAATGCAGCGCCCTGGAGAGCGAGGATGAAACAGCAAGTGCACTCCCTGAGATCGAGGATGAGGCGCAAGTGCAACGCCCCAGAGAGCGAGGATGAGGAGCAAGTGCAGCGCCCCAGAGAGCGAGGATGAGGAGCAAGTGCAGCGCCCCGGAGAGCGAGGATGAAGAGCAAGTGCAGCGCCCTGGAGAGCGAGGATGAGGAGCAAGTGCAGCGCCCTGGAGAGCGAGGATGAGGAGCAAGTGCAGCGCCCTGGAGAGCGAGGATGAGGAGCAAGTGCAGCGCCCTGGAGAGCGAGGATGAGGAGCAAGTGCAGCGCCCTGGAGAGCGAGGATGAGGAGCAAGTGCAGCGCCCCGGAGAGCGAGGGTGAGGAGCCAGTGCAGCGCCCCGGAGAGTGAGGATGAGGAGCAAGTGCAGCGAGAGCGAGGATGAGGAGCAAGTGCAGTGCCCCGGAGAACGAGGATGAGGAGCAAGTACAGCGCTCGGGAGAGCGAGGATGAGGAGCAAGTGCAGCGAGAGCGAGGATGAGGAGCAAGTGCAGCGCTCCGGAGAGCGAGGATGAGGAGCAGCGCTCCAGAGAGCGAGGATGAGGAGCAAGTGCAGCGCCCTGGAGGGCGAGGATGAGGAGCAAGTACTGCGCCCCGGAGAGTGAGGGTGTGGAGCAAGTGCAGCGCCCCGGAGAGCGAGGATGAGGAGCAAGTGCAGCGCCCTGGAGAGCGAGGATGAGGAGCAAGTGCAGCGCCCCAGAGAGCGAGGATGAGGAGCAAGTGCAGCGCCCCGGAGAGCGAGGATGGGGAGCAAGTGCAGCGCCCCGGAGAGCGGGGATGGGGAGCAAGTGCAGCGCCCCGGAGAGCGAGGGTGGGGAGCAAGTGCAGTGCCCCGGAGAGCGAGGGTGAGGAGCAAGTACAGCGCCCGGGAGAGCGAGAATGAAACAGCAAGTGCAGCGCCCCACAGAGTGAGGATGAGGAGCAAGTGCAGCACCCGGGAGAGCGAGGATGAAACAGCAAGTGCCGAGCGCCCTGAGAGCGAGGATGAGGAGCAAATGCAGCGCCCTGGAAAGCGAGGATGAAACAGCAAGTGCAGCGCCCTGAGAGCGAGGATGAGGAGCAAGTACAGTGCCCTGGAGAGCAAGGATGAAACAGCAACTGCAGTGCCCTGAGAGCGAGGATTAGGAGTAAGTGCAACGCCCGGAGAGTGCGGATGTGGAGCAAGTGCAGCGCCGCGGAGAGCGAGGCTGAGGAGCAAGTGCAGCGCCCCGGAGAGCGAGGCTGAGGAGCAAGTGCAGTGCCCTGGAGAGCGAGGATGAAACAGCAAGTGCAGCGCCCCAGAGAGCGAGGGCGAGGAGCAAGTGCAGCGCCCCGGAGAGCGAGGATGAGGAGCAAGTGCAGCGCCCCGTAGAGCGAGGGTGAGGAGCAAGTGCAGCGCCCCGGAGAGCGGGATGAGGAGCAAGTGCAGCGCCCTGGAGAGCGAGGATGAAACAGCAAGTGCAGTGCCCCGGAGGGCGAGGAGCAAGTGCAGTGCCCCGGAGAGCGAGGGTGAAGAGCACGTGCAGCACCCCGGAGAGCGAGGATGAGGAGCAAGTGCAGCGCCCTGGAGAGCGAGGATGTGGAGCAAGTGCAGCGCCGCGGAGAGCGAGACTGAGGAGCAAGTGCAGCGCCCCGGAGAGCGAGGGTGAGGAGCAAGTGCAGCGCCCCGGAGAGCGAGGATGAGGAGCAAGTGCAGCGCCCTGGAGAGCGAGGATGAAACAGCAAGTGCAGCGCCCCGGAGAGCGAGGGCGAGGAGCAAGTGCAGCGCCCCGGAGAGCAAGGGTGAGGAGCAAGTGCAGCGCCCCTGAGAGCGAGGATGAGGAGCAAGTGCAGTGCCCCGGAGAGCGAGGATCAGGAGCAAGTACAGCTCCCCGGAGAGCGAGGATGAGGAACAAGTGCAGCGCCCTGGAGAGCGAGGATGAAACAGCAAGTGCAGCACCCCAAGAACGAGGATGAGGAGCAAGTGCAGCGCTCTGGAGAGCGAGGATGAAACAGCAAGTGCAGCGCCCTGAGAGCGAGGATGAGTAGCAAGTGCAGCGCCCCGGAGAGCGAGGATGAGGAGCAAGTGCAGCACTCCGGAGAGCGAGGATGAGGAGAAAGTGCAGCGCCCCGGAGAGCAAGGATGAGGAGCAAGTGCAGCGCCCGGGAGAGCGAGGATGAGGAGCAAGTGCAGCGCCTTGAGATCGAGGATGAGGAGCAAGTGCAGCACCCCGGAGAGCGAGGATGAGGAGCAAGTGCAGCGCCCTGGAGTGCGAGGATGAGGAGCAAGTGCAGCGCCCTAGAGAGTGAGGATGAGGAGAAAGTGCAGTCCTCCGGAGAGCGAGGATGAGGAGCATGTGCAGCACTCCGGAGAGCGAGGATGAGGAGCAAGTGCAGCACTCTGGAGAGCAAGGATGAGGAGCAAGTGCAGCGCCCTAGAAAGCGAGGATGAGAAGCAAGTGCAGCCCTCCGGAGAGCGAGGATGAGGAGCATGTGCAGCACTCCGGAGAGCGAGGATGAGAATCAAGTGCAGCACTTCGGAGAGCGAGGATGAGGAGCAAGTGCAGCGCCTTGAGAGCGAGGATGAGGAGCAAGTGCAGCGCCCTGGAGAGCGAGGATGAAACAGCAAGTGCAGCGCTCTGAGAGCGAGGATGAGGAGCAAGTGCAGCGCCCCGGAGAGCGAGTATGTGAAGCAAGTGCAGCGCCCTGGAGAGCGAGGGTGAGGAGCAAGTGCAGCGCCCCGGAGAGGAAGGATTAGGAGCAAGTGCAGCACCCCGGAGAGCGAGGATGAGGAGCAAGTGCAGCGCCCCGGAGAGCGAGGATGAGGAGCAAGTGCAGCGCCCTGGAGAGCGAGGATGAGGAGCAAGTGCAGCGCCCTAGAGAGCGAGGATGAGGAGCAAGTGCAGCGCCCTGGAGAGCGAGGATGAGCAGCAAGTGCAGCGCCACAGAGAACGAGGATGAGGAGCAAGTGCAGCGCCCCAGAGATAATTGATGAGCGACCGGGGCCAGGCTAAATCGGGGGTCACAGTCTGGTGGGAGGGTCACAATCTGCTGGGGTCACAGTCTGGGGGGGGGTCACAGCCTGGTGGGGGGGTCACAGTCTGAGGGGTGTCACTGCCTGGTGGGGCGGTCACAGCCTGGTGGGGGGGGGGGTCACAGTCTTGGGGGGGTCGCAGCCTCGTGGGGGTGGTCACAGTCTGGTGGGGGGGTCACAGTCTTGTGTGGGGAGGTCATAGTCTGGTGGGGAGGTCACAGTCTGGTGGGGAGGTCACAGTCTGGTGGGGGGTGTCACAGCCTGGTGGGGGTGCACAGTCTGGATAGACCCACAGTCTGGTGGGGCGGTCACAGTCTGGGGGGGGTCACAGACTGGTGTGGGGGGGTCATAGTCTGGTGGGGGGGTCACAGTCTGGTGTGGGGCTCATAGCCTGGTGTGGGTAGGTCATAGTCTGGTGGGGGGTCACAGTTTGAAGGGTGACTGTATGATGGTTCACAGTTTGGGGGGAGGTCACGGTCTTGGGGGTCACAGCCTGGGGTTGAATGTATGGGGTTCACAGTTTGGGGGGAGGTCACGGCAGGGAGTGTCTCAGTCTGAGGGCTGACGGTATGGGGTTCACAGTCTGGGGGGGTCACAGTCTGAGGGGTGGTCATGGTCTGGGTGTCACTATCTAGGTTGGGTCATGGTCTAAAGAACCACAGTCTGGGTGAAGTCACGGTCTTGGGGATGTCACATTTTGGGGGTTACGGTCTGGGAGATCACAGTCTGGGAGATCACAGTCTTGGGGATGTCACAGTCTGGGTGAAGTCACGGTATGGGGGTTCACAGTCTGGGTGAAGTCACGGTATGGGGGTTCACAGTCTGGGAGGTCACGGTCTTGGGGATGTCAGAGTTTGGGGGTCAACCATGAGCGAGTGAGGTCACAGTCTGGAAGGAGGTCATTGTGTGTGTTCAGGGGAGATCAGAGTTCGGGGGGGGGGGGTGATAGTATGAGGGTTCACAGTCTGGGGTGTCACAGTGTGGAGTGGAAGTCATGGTCTGGGGGTTACAGTCTGGGGGGTTACGGTCTAGGGGATCAAGGTCTTAGGGAGGACACATACAAAAGAATTGTTGAGACGGACCACAAATACGGACGGATAAGAATCCGACCTGTTCTATCATTTGCGGAATGGACACATGGATTCGGAATAAAAACGAATGTGTACATGTCCCTATAGAAACGAATGTGTACATGTCCCTATAGAAACGAATGTGTACATGTCCCTATAGACACGAATGCAGCGCCTTGAGAGCGAGAATGAGGAGCAAGTGCAGTGCCCTGGAAAGCGAGGATGAAACAGCAAGTGCAGTGCCCTGAGAGCGAGGATTAGGAGCAAGTGCAACGCCCCGGAGAGCGAGGATGTGGAGCAAGTGCAGCGCCGCGGAGAGCAAGGCTGAGGAGCAAGTGCAGCACCCCCGGAGTGCGAGGGTGAGGAGCAAGTGCAGCCCCCCGGAGAGCGAGGATGAGGAGCAAGTGCAGCGCCCTGGAGAGCGAGGATGAAACAGCAAGTGCAGCGCCCCGGAGAGCGAGGGCGAGGAGCAAGTGAAGCGCCCCGGAGAGCGAGGATGAGGAGCAAGTGCAGCACCCCAGAGAGCGAGGGTGAGGAGCAAGTGCAGCGACCCGGACAGCGAGGATGAGGAGCAAGTGCAGCGCCCTGGAGAGCGAGGATGAGGAACAAGTGCAGCACCCCAGAGAGTGAGGATGAGGAGCAAGTGCAGCACCCGGGAAAGCGAGGATGAAACAGCAAGTGCAGCGCCCTGACAGCGAGGATGAGGAGCAAATGCAGCGCCCTGGAGAGCGAGGATGAAACAGCAAGTGCACTCCCTGAGATCGAGGATGAGGCGCAAGTGCAACGCCCCAGAGAGCGAGGATGAGGAGCAAGTGCAGCGCCCCGGAGAGCGAGGATGAGGAGCAAGTGCAGCGCCCTGGAGAGCGAGGATGAAGAGCAAGTGCAGTGCCCTGGAGAGCGAGGATGAAACAGCAAGTGCAGTGCCCTGAGAGCGAGGATTAGGAGTAAGTGCAACGCCCCGGAGAGCGAGGATGTGGAGCAAGTGCAGCGCCGCGGAGAGCGAAGCTGAGGAGAAAGTGCAGCGCCCCGGAGAGCGAGGGTGAGGAGCAAGTGCAGCGCCACGGAGAGCGAGGATGAGGAGCAAGTGCAGCGCCCTGGAGAGCGAGGATGAAACAGCAAGTGCTCTCCGGGGCGCTGCACTTGCTGTTTCATCCTCGCTCTCCAGGGCGCTGCACTTGCTCCTCATCCTCGCTCTCCGGGGGGCTGCACTTGCTCCTCACCCTCGCTCTCTGGGGCGCTGCACTTGCTCCTCACCCTCGCTCTCCGCGGCGCTGCACTTGCTCCACATCCTCACTCTCCGGGGTGTTGCACTTACTCCTAATCCTCGCTCTCAGGGCACTGCACTTGCTGTTTCATCCTCGCTCTCCAGGGCACTGCACTTGCTCCTCATCCTCACTCTCCGGGGCGCTGCACTTGCTCCTCACCCTCGCTTTCCAGGGCGCTGCACTTGCTCCACATCCTCGCTCTCCGGGGCATTGCACTTGCTCCTCATCCTCGCTCTCTGGGCGCTGCACTTGCTCCTCATCCTCGCTCTCCGGGGCGCTGCTCCTCATCCTCGCTCTCCAGGACGCTGCACACGCTCTTCATCCTCGCTCTCCGGAGCGCTGCTCCTCATCCTCGCTCTCTGGAGCGCTGCACTTGCTCCTCATCCTCGCTCTCGCTGCACTTGCTCCTCATCCTCGCTCTCCCGATCGCTGCACTTGCTCCTCATACTCGTTCTCCGGGGTACTGCACTTGCTCCTCATCGTCGCTCTCGCTGCACTTGCTCCTCATCCTCGCTCTCCGGTGCGCTGCACTTGCTCCTCACCCTCGCTCTCCGGGGCGCTGCACTTGCTCCTCACCCTCGCTCTCCAGGGTGCTGCACTTGCTCCTCATCCTCGCTCTCCAGGGCGCTGCACTTGCTCCTCATCCTCGCTCTCCGGGGCGCTGCACTTGCTCCTCATCCTCGCTCTCCGGGGTGCTTCACATGCTCCACATCCTCGCTCTCCGGTGCGCTGCACTTGCTCCTCATCCTCGCTCTCCGGGGTGCTGTACTTGCTCCTCATCGTCGCTCTCAGGGCGCTGCACTTGCTGTTTCATCCTCGCTCTCCGGGGCGCTGCACTTGCTCCTCACCCTCGCTCTCCAGAGCGCTGCACTTGCTCCTCATCCTCGCTCTCCGGGGCGCTGCACTTGCTCCTCATCCTCGCTCTCCTGGACGCTGCACTTGCTCCTCATCCTCGCTCTCCCGGGCGCTGCACTTGCTCCTCATCCTCGCTCTCCGGAGCGCTGCTCCTCATCCTCGCTCTCCGGAGCGCTGCACTTGCTCCTCATCCTTGCTCTCGCTGCACTTGCTCCTCATCCTCGCTCTCCCGAGCGCTGCACTTCCTCCTCATCCTCGCTCTCAGGGCGCTGCACTTGCTCCTCATCCTCGCTCTCCGGGGCGCTGCAAGTGCAGCGCCCCAGAGAGCAAGGGTGATGAGCAAGTGCAGCGCCCCCGAGAGAGAGGATGAGGAGCAAGTGCAGCGCCCCGGAGAGCGAGGATGAAACAGCAAGTGCAGCACCCTGAGAGCGAGGATGAGGAGCAAGTGCAGCGCCCTGGAGAGCGAGGATGAAACAGCAAGTGCAGCGCCCCAGAGAGCGAGGGCGAGGAGCAAGTGCAGCGCCCCGGAGAGCGAGGATGAGGAGCAAGTGCAGCGCCCCGTAGAGCGAGGGTGAGGAGCAAGTGCAGCGCCCCGGAGAGCGGGATGAGGAGCAAGTGCAGCGCCCTGGAGAGCGAGGATGAAACAGCAAGTGCAGTGCCCCGGAGGGCGAGGAGCAAGTGCAGTGCCCCGGAGAGCGAGGGTGAGGAGCAAGTGCAGCACCCCGGAGAGCGAGGATGAGGAGCAAGTGCAGCGCCCTGGAGAGCGAGGATGTGGAGCAAGTGCAGCGCCGCGGAGAGCGAGACTGAGGAGCAAGTGCAGCGCCCCGGAGAGCGAGGGTGAGGAGCAAGTGCAGCGCCCCGGAGAGCGAGGATGAGGAGCAAGTGCAGCGCCCTGGAGAGCGAGGATGAGGAGCAAGTGCAGCGCCCTGGAGAGCGAGGATGAAACAGCAAGTGCAGCGCCCCGGAGAGCGAGGGCGAGGAGCAAGTGCAGCGCCCCGGAGAGCAAGGGTGAGGAGCAAGTGCAGCGCCCCTGAGAGCGAGGATGAGGAGCAAGTGCAGTGCCCCGGAGAGCGAGGATCAGGAGCAAGTACAGCTCCCCGGAGAGCGAGGATGAGGAACAAGTGCAGCGCCCTGGAGAGCGAGGATGAAACAGCAAGTGCAGCACCCCAAGAACGAGGATGAGGAGCAAGTGCAGCGCCCTGGAGAGCGAGGATGAAACAGCAAGTGCAGCGCCCTGAGAGCGAGGATGAGTAGCAAGTGCAGCGCCCCGGAGAGCGAGGATGAGGAGCAAGTGCAGCACTCCGGAGAGCGAGGATGAGGAGAAAGTGCAGCGCCCCGGAGAGCAAGGATGAGGAGCAAGTGCAGCGCCCGGGAGAGCGAGGATGAGGAGCAAGTGCAGCGCCTTGAGATCGAGGATGAGGAGCAAGTGCAGCACCCCGGAGAGCGAGGATGAGGAGCAAGTGCAGCACCCCGGAGTGCGAGGATGAGGAGCAAGTGCAGCGCCCTAGAGAGTGAGGATGAGGAGAAAGTGCAGTCCTCCGGAGAGCGAGGATGAGGAGCATGTGCAGCACTCCGGAGAGCGAGGATGAGGAGCAAGTGCAGCACTCTGGAGAGCAAGGATGAGGAGAAAGTGCAGCGCCCTAGAGAGCGAGGATGAGGAGCAAGTGCAGCCCTCCGGAGAGCGAGGATGAGGAGCATGTGCAGCACTCCGGAGAGCGAGGATGAGAATCAAGTGCAGCACTTCGGAGAGCGAGGATGAGGAGCAAGTGCAGCGCCTTGAGAGCGAGGATGAGGAGCAAGTGCAGCGCCCTGGAGAGCGAGGATGTAACAGCAAGTGCAGCGCTCTGAGAGCGAGGATGAGGAGCAAGTGCAGCGCCCCGGAGAGCGAGTATGTGAAGCAAGTGCAGCGCCCTGGAGAGCGAGGGTGAGGAGCAAGTGCAGCGCCCCGGAGAGGGAGGATTAGGAGCAAGTGCAGCACCCCGGAGAGCGAGGATGAGGAGCAAGTGAAGCGCCCCGGAGAGCGAGGATGAGGAGCAAGTGCAGCGCCGTGGAGAGCGAGGATGAGGAGCAAGTGCAGCGCCCTAGAGAGCGAGGATGAGGAGCAAGTGCAGCGCCCTGGAGAGCGAGGATGAGCAGCAAGTGCAGCGCCACAGAGAACGAGGATGAGGAGCAAGTGCAGCGCCCCAGAGATAATTGATGAGCGACCGGGGCCAGGCTAAATCGGGGGTCACAGTCTGGTGGGAGGGTCACAATCTGCTGGGGTCACAGTCTGGGGGGGGTCACAGCCTGGTGGGGCGGTCACAGCCTGGTGGGGGGGATCACAGTCTTGGGGGGGTCGCAGCCTCGTGGGGGTGGTCACAGTCTGGTGGGGGGGTCACAGTCTGGTGGGGGGAGGTCATAGTCTGGTGGGGAGGTCACAGTCTGGTGGGGAGGTCACAGTCTGGTGGGGGGTGTCACAGCCTGGTGGGGGTGCACAGTCTGGATAGACCCACAGTCTGGTGGGGCGGTCACAGTCTGGGGGGGTCACAGACTGGTGTGGGGGGGTCATAGTCTGGTGGGGGGTCACAGTTTGAAGGGTGACTGTATGATGGTTCACAGTTTGGGGGGAGGTCACGGTCTTGGGGGTCACAGCCTGGGGTTGAATGTATGGGGTTCACAGTTTGGGGGGAGGTCACGGCAGGGAGTGTCTCAGTCTGAGGGCTGACGGTATGGGGTTCACAGTCTGGGGGGGTCACAGTCTGAGGGGTGGTCATGGTCTGGGTGTCACTATCTAGGTTGGGTCATGGTCTAAAGAACCACAGTCTGGGTGAAGTCACGGTCTTGGGGATGTCACATTTTGGGGGTTACGGTCTGGGAGATCACAGTCTGGGAGGTCACAGTCTTGGGGATGTCACAGTCTGGGTGAAGTCACGGTATGGGGGTTCACAGTCTGGGTGAAGTCATGGTATGGGGATTTACAGTCTGGGAGGTCACGGTCTTGGGGATGTCAGAGTTTGGGGGTCAACCATGAGCGAGTGAGGTCACAGTCTGGAAGGAGGTCATTGTGTGTGTTCAGGGGAGATCAGAGTTCGGGGGGGGGGGTGATAGTATGAGGGTTCACAGTCTGGGGTGTCACAGTGTGGAGTGGAAGTCATGGTCTGGGGGTTACAGTCTGGGGGGTTACGGTCTAGGGGATCAAGGTCTTAGGGAGGACACATACAAAAGAATTGGTGAGACGGACCACAAATACGGACGGATAAGAATCCGACCTGTTCTATCATTTGCGGAATGGACACATGGATTCGGAATAAAAACGAATGTGTACATGTCCCTATAGAAACGAATGTGTACATGTCCCTATAGAAAGGAATGTGTACATGTCCCTATAGAAACAAATGTGTACACGTCCCTATAGAATCAAATGTGTACATGTCCCTATAGAAACGAATGTGTACATGTCCCTATAGACACGAATGCAGGGCCTTGAGAGCGAGAATGAGGAGCAAGTGCAGTGCCCTGGAAAGCGAGGATGAAACAGCAAGTGCAGTGCCCTGAGAGCGAGGATTAGGAGCAAGTGCAACGCCCCGGAGAGCGAGGATGTGGAGCAAGTGCAGCGCCGCGGTGAGCGAGGCTGAGGAGCAAGTGCAGCACCCCCGGAGTGCGAGGGTGAGGAGCAAGTGCAGCGCCCTGGAGAGCGAGGATGAAACAGCAAGTGCAGCGCCCCGGAGAGCGAGGGCGAGGAGCAAGTGAAGCGCCCCGGAGAGCGAGGATGAGGAGCAAGTGCAGCGCCCCAGAGAGCGAGGGTGAGGAGCAAGTGCAGCGACCCGGACAGCGAGGATGAGGAGCAAACTACTGATGGGAACGGGTTTTCACCCACCCACCTACCTAGTAAGTATGGCCTTTTTTGTGGTTTTTGATGATATCAATGTCCCATTTTTTCTGTTTGTGTTTTTAAATTAGGAACGTAAAGTTCTGGTTAGGGACTCGCAAGGCACTGGGGACCCTTGACGTTGGGTTGCGAGCTTTGCGTATTTTGGCCAAAATAACAACTAATACCCCATGTTTCATGGATATTTCTTACTACGTATACTACACTTTTTTTCAGGACGCAGCCGGGTCTTATATGCTGGGAGGGCATGATGTGCTGGCGTTTGGTTTGGAATGCAGAGCAGCCCGCTTTAGCTAACACTAGCGGCGTTACAAATAGGCTGTTATTCGGCAAGTTACGCCATGCCTGACGACCAGCACATTATCCCTCCACGTATTACACATAGTACTGACACCCCATGTACTATTCACAGCACTGACCCCTATTCATCACATTTATTTTATTTATTTTTATTACATTATTACAGTTCTGACACTTTCATACATACATATTTATTTTTTACCATCCATTCACACCCTAGCACTACACTGACACTCATTTATCGCACACCTTTGAGCACTTAGTTTGCCACTCCCCTCAAGACTAGTGGGAGGGGCTATCACTATTTAATGCACACTCCTTCTTCAGCATTCTTTGACCCGTCTGCGTCCTGATGGGAACGGGTTTTCACCCACCCACCTACCTAGTAAGTATGGCCTTTTTTGTGGTTTTTGATGATATCAATGTCCCATTTTTTCTGTTTGAATAATTCTCTATAGTAATGTCTACACACTGCTCCATACTCTACAATAATACTCTATAGTAATGTCTACACACTATTTAATACTCTGCAATAATACTCTATTGTAATGTCTACAAACTAGTACATACTCTACATTAATACTTTATAGTAATGTCTACAAACTACTCCATGCTCTACAATAATACTCTATAGTAATATCTACAAACTTCTCCATACTCTACAATAATACTCTATAGTAATGTGGAACTTTCTTCATTTATGAATGATCTGCACTACAAACTACTCCATATTCTACAATAATACTCTATAGTAATGTCTACAAACTACTCCATACTCTACAATAATACTCTATAGTAATGTCTACAAACTACTCCATACTCTACAATAATACTTCATAGTATTGTCTACAAACTACTCCATACTTTACAATAATACTCTATAGTAATGTGTAACTTTCTTCTTTTATGAATGACCTGTACTACAACTCTACTTCATACTCTACAATAATACTCTATAGTAATATCTACAAACTACTCCATACTCTACAATAATACTCCTTATTAATGTCTACAAACTACTCCATACTCTACAATAATACTCCATAGTAATGTGTAACTTTCTTCATTTATGAATGATCTGCACTACAAACTACTCCATACTCTACAATAATACTCTATAGTAATGTCTACAAACTACTCCATACTCTGCAATAATACTCTATAGTGATGTCTACAAACTACTCCATACTCTACAATAATTCTCTATAGTAATGTGTAACTTTCTTCATTTATGAATGATCTGCACTACAAACTACTCCATACTCTACAATAATACTCTACAGTAATGTCTACAAACTTCTCCATACCCTACAATAATGCTTTATAGTAATGTCTACAAACTACTCCATACTCTACAATAATACTCCTTATTAATGTCTACAAACTACTCCATACTCTACAATAATACTCATTAGTAATGTCAACAAACTACTCTATACTCTACAATAATACTCTATAGTAATGTCTACATACTACTCCATACTCTACAATAATTCTCTATAGTAATGTCTACAGAGTATGGAGCAGTGTGTAGACATCACTATAGAGTATTATTGCAGAGTATGGAGCAGTGTGTAGACATTACTATAGAGAATTATTGTAGAGTATGGAGTAGTATGTAGACATTACTATAGAGTATTATTGTAGAGTATAGAGTAGTTTGTTGACATTACTAATGAGTATTATTGTAGAGTATGGAGTAGTTTGTAGACATCACTATAGAGTATTATTGCAAACTACTCCATACTCTACAATAATACTCTATAGTAATGTCTACACACTATTTAATACTCTGCAATAATACTCTATTGTAATGTCTACAAACTAGTACATACTCTACATTAATACTTTATAGTAATGTCTACAAACTACTCCATGCTCTACAATAATACTCTATAGTAATATCTACAAACTTCTCCATACTCTACAATAATACTCCATAGTAATGTCTACAAACTACTCCATACTTTACAATAATACTCTATAGTAATGTGGAACTTTCTTCATTTATGAATGATCTGCACTACAAACTACTCCATATTCTACAATAATACTCTATAGTAATGTCTACAAACTACTCCATACTCTACAATAATACTCCATAGTAATGTCTACAAACTACTCCATACTCTACAATAATACTTCATAGTATTGTCTACAAACTACTCCATACTTTACAATAATACTCTATAGTAATGTGTAACTTTCTTCTTTTATGAATGACCTGTACTACAACTCTACTTCATACTCTACAATAATACTCTATAGTAATATCTACAAACTACTCCATACTCTACAATAATACTCCTTATTAATGTCTACAAACTACTCCATACTCTACAATAATACTCCATAGTAATGTCAACAAACTACTCCATACTCTACAATAATACTCCATAGTAATGTCTACAAACTACTCCATACTCTACAATAATACTCTATAGTAATGTCTACACACTGCTCCATACTCTGCAATAATACCCTATAGTAATGTCTACAAACTACTCCATACTGTACAATAATACTCTATAGTAATGTGTAACTTTCTTCATTTATGAATGACCTGTACTACAACTCTACTCCATACTCTACAATAATACTCTACAGTAATGTCTACAAACTACTCCATACTCTACATTAATATTCTATAGTAATGTCTACAAACTTCTCTATACTCTACAATAATACTCTATAGTAATGTCTACAAACTACTCCATACTCTACAATAATACTCATTAGTAATGTCTACACACTATTTAATACTCTGCAATAATAATCTATTGTAATGTCTACAAACTACTACATACTCTACATTAATACTTTATAGTAATGTCTACAAACTACTCCATACTTTACAATAATACTCTACAGTAATGTCTACAAACTACTCCATACTCTACAATAATACTCCATAGTATTGTCTACAAACTACTCCATACTCTACAATAATACTCCATAGTATTGTCTACAAACTACTCCATACTCTACAATAGTACTCTATAGTAATGTGTAACTTTCTTCATTTATGAATGACCTGTACTACAACTAAACTCCATACTCTACAATAATTCTCTATAGTATTGTCTACAAACTACTCCATACTCTACAATAATACTTTATAGTTTTGTCTACAAACTACTCCGTACTGTACAATAATATTCTATAATAATGTCTACAAACTACTCCATACTCTGCAATAATACTCTATAGTAATGTCTACAAACTACTCCGTACTGTACAATAATACTCTATAGTAAGGTCTACACACTATTTAATACTCTGCAATAATACTTTATAGTAATGTCTACAAACTTCTCCATGCTCTACAATAATACTTTATAGTAATATCTACAAACTTCTCCATACTCTACAATAATACTCTATAGTAATGTGGAACTTTCTTCATTTATGAATGATCTGCACTACAAACTACTCCATACTCTACAATAATACTCTATAGTAATGTCTACAAACTACTCCATACTCTACAATAATACTCTATAGTAATGTCTACAAACTACTCCATACTCTACAATATTACTCCATAGTAATGTCTACAAACTACTCCATACTCTACTATAGAGTATTATTGTAATGTGTAACTCTTCTTTTATGAATGACCTGTACTACAACTCTACTTCATACTCTACAATAATACTCTATAGTAATATCTACAAACTACTCCATACTCTACAATAATACTCCTTATTAATGTCTACAAACTACTCCATACTCTACAATAATACTCATTAGTAATGTCAACAAACTATTCCATACTCTACAATAATACTCATTAGTAATGTCAACAAACTACTCCATACTCTACAATAATACTCTATAGTATTGTCTACAAACTACTCCATACTCTACAATAATACTCTATAGTTTTGTCTACAAACTACTCCATACTCTACAATAATACTCTATAATAATGTCTACAAACTACTCCATACTCGACAATAATACTCTATAGTAATGTGTAACTTTCTTCATTTATGAATGATCTGCACTACAAACTACTCCATACTCTACAATAATACTCTATAGTAATGTCTACAAACTTCTCTATACTCTACAATAATACTCTATAGTAATGTCTACAAACTTCTCCATGCTCTACAATAATACTTTATAGTAATATCTACAAACTACTCCATACTCTACAATAATACTGTATAGTAATGTGTAACTTTTTTCATTTATGAATGATCTGCACTACAAACTACTCCATACTCTACAATAATACTCCTTATTAATGTCTACAAACTACTCCATACTCTACAATAATACTCATTAGTAATGTCAACAAACTACTCTATACTCTACAATAATACTCTATAGTAATGTCTACACACTGCTCCATACTCTGCAATAATACTCTATAGTGATGTCTACAAACTACTCCATACTCTACAATAATACTCTATAGTAATGTCTACACACTATTTAATACTCTGCAATAATACTCTATTGTAATGTCTACAAACTAGTACATACTCTACATTAATACTCTATAGTAATATCTACAAACTTCTCCATACTCTACAATAATACTCTATAGTAATGTGGAACTTTCTTCATTTATGAATGATCTGCACTACAAACTACTCCATACTCTACAATAATACTCTATAGTAATGTCTACAAACTACTCCATACTCTACAATAATACTCTATAGTAATGTCTACAAACTACTCCATACTGTACAATATTACTCCATAGTAATGTCTACAAACTACTCCATACTCTACTATAGAGTATTATTGTAATGTGTAACTCTTCTTTTATGAATGACCTGTACTACAACTCTACTTCATACTCTACAATAATACTCTATAGTAATATCTACAAACTACTCCATACTCTACAATAATACTCCTTATTAATGTCTACAAACTACTCCATACTCTACAATAATACTCATTAGTAATGTCAACAAACTACTCCATACTCTACAATAATACTCTATAGTATTGTCTACAAACTTCTCTATACTCTACAATAATACTCTATAGTAATGTCTACAAACTACTCCATACTCTACAATAATACTCATTAGTAATGTCTACACACTATTTAATACTCTGCAATAATAATCTATTGTAATGTCTACAAACTACTCCATACTCTACATTAATACTTTATAGTAATGTCTACAAACTACTCCATACTCTACAATAATACTCTACAGTAATGTCTACAAACTACTCCATACTCTACAATAATACTCCATAGTAATGTGTAACTTTCTTCATTTATGAATGATCTGCACTACAAACTACTCCATACTCTACAATAATACTCTACAGTAATGTCTACAAAATACTCCATACTCTATAGTAATGTCTACAAACTACTCCATACTCTACAATAATACTCTATAATAATGTGTAACTTTCTTCATTTATGAATGATCTGCACTACAAACTACTCCATACTCTACAATAATATTCTTTAGAAATGTCTACAAACTACTCCATACTTTACAATAAAAACTCTACAGTAATGTCTACAAACTACTCTATACTCTACAATAATACTCTATAGTAATGTCTACAAACTACTCCATACTCTACAATAATGCTCTATAGTAATGTCTACAAACTACTCCATACTCTACAATAATACTCTACAGTAATGTCTACAAACTACTCCATACTCTACAATAATAATCTATTGTAATGTCTACAAACTACTACATACTCTACATTAATACTTTATAGTAATGTCTACAAACTACTCCATACTTTACAATAAAAACTCTACAGTAATGTCTACAAACTACTCTATACTCTACAATAATACTCTATAGTAATGTCTACAAACTACTCCATACTCTACAATAATGCTCTATAGTAATGTCTACAAACTACTCCATACTCTACAATAATACTCATTAGTAATGTCTACAAACTACTCCATACTCTACAATATTACTCCATAGTAATGTCTACAAACTACTCCATACTCTCCAATAATACTCTACAGTAATGTCTATAAACTACTCCATACTCTACAATAATACTCCTTATTAATGTCTACAAACTACTCCATACTTTACAATAATACTCTATAGTAATGTGTAACTTTCTTCATTTATGAATGACCTGTACTACAACTCTACTTCATACTCTACAATAATACTTTATAGTAATGTCTACAAACTACTCCATACTTTACAATAATACTCCTTATTAATGTCTACAAACTACTCCATGCTCTACAATAATACTCTATAGTAATGTCTACAAACTACTCCATACTCTACAATAATGCTCTATAGTATTGTCTACAAACTACTCCATACTCTACAATAATACTCCTTATTAATGTCTACAAACTACTCCATGCTCTACAATAATACTCTATAGTAATGTCTACAAACTACTCCATACTCTACAATAATGCTCTATAGTATTGTCTACAAACTAGTACATACTCTACATTAATACTTTATAGTAATGTCTACAAACTACTCCATACTCTACAATAATACTCCTTATTAATGTCTACAAACTACTCCATACTCTACAATAATACTCCTTAGTAATGTCTACAAACTACTCAATACTCTACAAAAATACTCTATAGTAATGTCTACACACTACTCCATACTCTACAATAATACTCTATAGTAATGTCTACACACTACTCCATACTCTACAATAATACTCTACAGTAATGTCTACAAACTACTACATACTCTACAATAATACTCTATAGTAATGTCTACACACTACTCAATACTCTGCAATAATACTCTATAATAATGTCTACAAACTACTCCATACTCTGTAGACAATACTATGGAGTATTATCGCTCTCAGGGCGCTGCACTTGCTGTTTCATCCTCGCTCTCCGGGGCGCTGCACTTGCTCCTCACCCTCGCTCTCCGGGGCGCTGATCTTGCTCCTCATCCTCGCTGTCCGGGGCGCTGCACTTGCTCCTCATCCTCGCTCTCCCGGGCGCTGCACTTGCTCCTCATCCTCGCTCTCCGGAGCGCTGCTCCTCATCCTCGCTCTCCGGAGCGCTACAATAATGCTCTACAGTAATTTCTACGAACTACTCCATACTCTACAATAATACTCTATAGTAATGTGTAACCGTCTTCATTTATAAATGATCTGCACTACAAACTACTCCATACTCTCCAATAATACTCTACAGTAATGTCTATAAACTACTCCATACTCTACAATAATACTCCTTATTAATGTCTACAAACTACTCCATACTCTACAATAATACTCTATAGTAATGTGCAACTTTCTTCATTTATGAATGATCTGCACTACAAACTACTCCATACTCTACAATAATACTCCATAGTAATGTCTACAAACTACTCCATACTCTACAATAATACTCTATAATAATGTCTACAAACTACTCCATACTCTACAATGATACTCCATAGTATTGTCTACAAACTACTCCATACTCTACAATAATACTCTATAGTAATGTGCAACTTTCTTCATTTATGAATGATCTGCACTACAAACTACTCCATACTCTACAATAATACTCTATAGTAATGTCTACAAACTACTCCATACTCTACAATAATACTCTATAATAATGTCTACAAACTACTCCATACTCTGTAGACAATACTATGGAGTATTATTGTAAACTACTCCATACTTTACAATAATACTCTATAGTAATGTGTAACTTTCTTCATTTATGAATGACCTGTACTACAACTCTACTCCATACTCTACAATAATACTCATTAGTAATGTCAACAAACTACTCCATACTCTACAATAATACTCCATTGTAATGTCTACAAACTACTCCATACTCTACAATAATACTCTATAGTAATGTCTACAAACTACTCCATACTCTACAATAATACTCTATAGTAATGTCTACAAACTTCTCTATACTCTACAATAATACTCTATAGTAATGTCTACAAACTACTCCATACTCTACAATAATACTCTATAGTAATGTCTACAAACTAATCCATACTCTACAATAATACTCTATAGTAATGTCTATAAACTACTCCATACTCTACAATAATACTCTATAGTAATGTCTACAAACTACTCTATACTCTACAATAATACTCTATAGTAATGTCTACAAACTACTCCATGCTCTACAATAATACTCTACAGTAATGTCTACAAACTTCTCCATACCCTACAATAATACTTTATAGTAATGTCTACAAACTTCTCCATACCCTACAATAATACTCTATAGTAATGTCTACACACTACTCAATGCTTTGCAATAATACTCTATTGTAATGTCTACAAACTACTCCATACTCTACATTAATGCTTTATAGTAATGTCTATAAACTACTCCATATTCTACAATAATACTCCATAGTAATGTCTACAAACCACTCCATACTCTACAATAATACTCATTAGTAATTTCAACAAACTACTCCATACTGTACAATAATACTCTATAGAAAGGTCAACACACTATTTAATACTCTGCAATAATATTGTAATGTCTACAAACTACTACATACTCTACATTAATACTTTATAGTAATATCTACAAACTTCTCCATACTCTACAATAATACTCTATAGTAATGTTTAATAATACTCTATAGTATTGTTTAACTTTCTTCATTTATGAATGATCTGCACTACAAACTACTCCATACTCTACAATAATACTCTACAGTAATGTCTATACACTACTCAATACTCTGCAATAATACTAAATTGTAATGTCTACAAACTACTACATACTCTACATTAATACTTTATAGTAATATCTACAAACTACTCCATACTCTAGAATAATACTCATTAGTAATATCTATAAACTACTCCATACTCTACAATAATACTCCATAGTTAATGTCTACAAACTACTCCATACTCTACAATAATACTCCTTAATAATGTCTGCAAACTACTCCATACTCTACAATAATACTCTATAGTAATTTCTACACACTACTCCATGCTCTGCAATAATACTCTATAGTAATGTCTACAAACTACTCCATACTCTACAATAATACTCTATAGTAATTTCTACACACTACTCCATGCTCTGCAATAATACTCTATAGTAATGTCTACAAACTACTCCATACTCTACAATAATACTCTACAGTAATGTCTACAAACTACTCCATACTCTACAATAATACTCTATAGTAATGTCTACAAATACTCTACAGTAATGTCTACAAACTACTCCATACTCTACAATAATACTCTATTGTAATGTCTACACACTACTCAATACTTTGCAATAATACTCTATTGTAATGTCTACAAACTACTCCATACTCTGCAATAATACTCTATAGTAATGTCTACAATCTACTCCATACTCTGCAATAATACTCTATAGTAATGTCTACAAACTACTCCATACTCTGCAATAATACTCTATAGTAATGTCTACAAACTACTCCATACTGTACAATAATACTCTATAGCAAGGTCTACACACTATTTAATACTCTGCAATATTACTCTATAGTAATATCTACAAACTACTCCATACTCTACAATAATACTCTATAGTAATATCTACAAACTACTCCATACTCTACAATAATACTCTATAGTAATGTGTAACCTTCATTTATGAATGATCTGCACTACAAGCTACTCCATACGCTACAATAATACTCTATAGTAATGTATACTAACTACTCCATACTCTACAATAATACTCTATAGTAATGTCTACAAACTACTCCATACTCTACAACAATACTCTACAGTAATGTCTACAAACTACTCTATACTCTACAAAAATACTCTATAGTAATGTCTATAAACTACTCCATATTCTACAATAATACTCCATAGTAATGACTACAGACTACTCCATACTCTACAATAATACTCCTTATTAATGTCTACAAACTACTCCATACTCTACAATAATACTCTATAGTAATGTCTACAAACTAATCCATACTCTACAATAATACTCTATAGTAATGTCTATAAACTACTCCATACTCTACAATAATACTCTATAGTAATGTCTACAAACTACTCTATACTCTACAATAATACTCTATAGTAATGTCTACAAACTAATCCATACTCTACAATAATACTCTATAGTAATGTCTACACACTACTCAATACTCTACAATAATACTCTATTGTGATGTCTACAAACTACTACATACTCTACATTAATACTCCATAGTATTGTCTACAAACTACTCCATACTGTACTATAATACTCCATAGTTAATGTCTACAATCTACTCCATACTCTACAATAATACTCCTTAGTAATTTCTACACACTACTCCATACTCTACAATAATACTCTACAGTAATGTCTACAAACTACTCCATACCCTACAATAATACTTTATAGTAATGTCTACAAACTACTCCATACTCTACAATACTACTCTATAGTAATGTCTACAAACTACTCAATGCTTTGCAATAATACTCTATTGTAATGTCTACAAACTACTCCATACTCTACATTAATGCTTTATAGTAATGTCTATAAACTACTCCATACTCTACAATACTACTCTATAGTAATGTCTACACACTACTCAATGCTTTGCAATAATACTCTATTGTAATGTCTACAAACTACTCCATACTCTACATTAATGCTTTATAGTAATGTCTACAAACTATTCCATACTCCACAATAATACTCTATAGTAATGTGTAACCATCTTCATTTATGAATGATCTGCACTTCAAACTACTCCATACCCTACAATAATACTCTATAGTAATATCTACAAACTACTCCATACTCTACAATAATACTCCATAGTATTGTCTACAAACTACTCCATACTGTACTATAATGCTCTGTAGTAATGTCTACACACTACTCCATACTCTAAAATAATACTTTATAGTAATGTCTACACACATTATTTAATACTCTGCAATAATACTCTTTTGTAATGTCTACAAACTACTACATACTCTACATTAATACTCTATAGTAATGTCTACAAACTACTCTATACTCTACAATAATGCTCTATAGTAATGTCTACAAACTACTCTATACTCTACAATAATGCTCTATAGTGATGTCTACAAACTACTCCATACTCTACAATAATATTCTATAGTAATATCTACAAACTACTCTATACTCTACAATAATACTCTATAGTAATGTCTACAAACTAATCCATACTCTACAAAGCTACTCTATAGTAATGTCTATACACTACTCAATACTCTGCAATAATACTAAATTGTAATGTCTACAAACTACTACATACTCTACATTAATACTTTATAGTAATATCTACAAACTACTCCATACTCTAGAATAATACTCATTAGTAATATCTATAAACTACTCCATACTCTACAATAATACTCCATAGTTAATGTCTACAAACTACTCCATACTCTACAATAATACTCCTTAATAATGTCTGCAAACTACTCCATACTCTACAATAATACTCTATAGTAATTTCTACACACTACTCCATGCTCTGCAATAATACTCTATAGTAATGTCTACAAACTACTCCATACTCTACAATAATACTCTATAGTAATTTCTACACACTACTCCATGCTCTGCAATAATACTCTATAGTAATGTCTACAAACTACTCCATACTCTACAATAATACTCTACAGTAATGTCTACAAACTACTCCATACTCTACAATAATACTCTATAGTAATGTCTACAAATACTCTACAGTAATGTCTACAAACTACTCCATACTCTACAATAATACTCTATTGTAATGTCTACACACTACTCAATACTTTGCAATAATACTCTATTGTAATGTCTACAAACTACTCCATACTCTGCAATAATACTCTATAGTAATGTCTACAATCTACTCCATACTCTGCAATAATACTCTATAGTAATGTCTACAAACTACTCCATACTCTGCAATAATACTCTATAGTAATGTCTACAAACTACTCCATACTGTACAATAATACTCTATAGCAAGGTCTACACACTATTTAATACTCTGCAATATTACTCTATAGTAATATCTACAAACTACTCCATACTCTACAATAATACTCTATAGTAATATCTACAAACTACTCCATACTCTACAATAATACTCTATAGTAATGTGTAACCTTCATTTATGAATGATCTGCACTACAAGCTACTCCATACGCTACAATAATACTCTATAGTAATGTATACTAACTACTCCATTTTCTACAATAATACTCTATAGTAATGTCTACAAACTACTCCATACTCTACAATAATACTCCTTAGTAATGTCTACAAACTACTCCATACTCTACAATAATACTCTATAGTAATATGTAACTTTCTTAATTTATGAATGATCTGCACTACAAACTACTCCATACTCTACAATAATAATCTATAGTAATGTCTACAAACGACTCTATACTTTACAATAATACTCTATAGTAATGTCTACAAACTACTCCATACTCTACAATAATACTCTGTAGTAATGTCTACAAAATACTCCATACCCTATTACTCCATACTCTACAATAATACTCTATAGTAATGTTTAATAATACTCTATAGTAATGTTTACTTTCTTCATTTATAAATGATCTGCACTACAAACTACTCCATACTCTACAATAATACTCTACAGTAATGTCTACAAACTTCTCCATACTCTACAACAATACTCTATAGTAATGTCTACAAACTACTCTATACTCTACAATAATGCTCTATAGTAATGTCTATAAACTACTCCATACTCTACAATAATACTCCATAGTAATGTCTACACACTACTCCATACTCTACAATAATACTCTACAGTAATGTCTACAAACTACTTCATACTCTATAGTAATGTCTACAAACTACTCTATACTCTACAATAATACTCTACAGTAATGTCTACAAACTACTCCATACTCTACAATAATACCCTATAGTAATGTCTACACACTACTCCATACTCTACAATATTACTCTACAGTAATGTCTACAAACTACTTCATACTCTACAGTAATGTCTACAAACTACTCCATACTCTACAATATTACTCTACAGTAATGTCTACAAACTACTTCATACTCTACAGTAATGTCTACAAACTACTCCATACTCTACAATAATACTCTATAGTAATGTCTATAATCTACTCCATACTCTACAATAATACTCCATAGTAATGTCTACAAACTACTACATACGTTACAATAATACTCTACAGTAATGTCTACAAACTACTCCATACTCTACAATAATACTCTATAGTAATGTGTAACTTCTTCATTTATGAATGATCTGCACTACAAACTACTCCATACTCTACAATAACTCTATAGTAATGTCTACAAAATACTCCATACCCTATTACTCCATACTCTACAATAATACTCTATAGTAATGTTTAATAATACTCTATAGTAATGTCTACAAAATACTCCATACCCTATTACTCCATACTCTACAATAATACTCTATAGTAATGTCTACAAACTACTCTATACTCTACAATAATGCTCTATAGTAATGTCTATAAACTACTCCATACTCTACAATAATACTCCATAGTAATGTCTACAAACTACTCCATACTCTACAATAATACTCCTTAGTATTGTCTACAAACTACTCCATACTCTACAATTATTCTCCATAGTAATGTCTACAAAATACTCCATACCCTATTACTCCATACTCTACAATAATACTCTATAGTAATGTTTAATAATACTCTATAGTAATGTCTACAAAATACTCCATACCCTATTACTCCATACTCTACAATAATACTCCATAGTAATGTCAACAAACTACTACATACTCTACAATAATACTCTATAGTAATGTCTACAAACGACTCTATACTTTACAATAATACTCTATAGTAATGTCTACAAACTACTCCATACTCTACAATAATACTCTGTAGTAATGTCTACAAAATACTCCATACCCTATTACTCCATACTCTACTATAGAGTATTATTGTAATGTTTAATAATACTCTATAGTAATGTTTACTTTCTTCATTTATAAATGATCTGCACTACAAACTACTCCATACTCTACAATAATACTCTACAGTAATGTCTACAAACTTCTCCATACTCTACAATAATACTCTATAGTAATGTCTACAAACTACTCTATACTCTACAATAATGCTCTATAGTAATGTCTATAAACTACTCCATACTCTACAATAATACTCCATAGTAATGTCTACACACTACTCCATACTCTACAGTAATGTCTACAAACTACTTCATACTCTACAGTAATGTCTACAAACTACTCCATACTCTACAATAATACTCTATAGTAATGTCTATAATCTACTCCATACTCTACAATAATACTCCATAGTAATGTCTACAAACTACTACATACTTTACAATAATACTCTACAGTAATGTCTACAAACTACTCCATACTCTACAATAATACTCTATAGTAATGTGTAACTTCTTCATTTATGAATGATCTGCACTACAAACTACTCCATACTCTACAATAATACTCTATAGTAATGTCTACAAAATACTCCATACCCTATTACTCCATACTCTACAATAATACTCTATAGTAATGTCTACAAACTACTCTATACTCTACAATAATGCTCTATAGTAATGTCTATAAACTACTCCATACTCTACAATAATACTCCATAGTAATGTCTACAAACTACTCCATACTCCATACTCCATACCCTATTACTCCATACTCTACAATAATACTCTATAGTAATGTTTAATAATACTCTATAGTAATGTCTACAAAATACTCCATACCCTATTACTCCATACTCTACAATAATACTCCATAGTAATGTCAACAAACTACTACATACTCTACAACAATACTCTACAGTAATGTCTACAAACTACTCCATACTCTACAATAATACTCTGTAGTAATGTCTACAAAATACTCCATACCCTATTACTCCATACTCTACAATAATACTCTATAGTAATGTTTAATAATACTCTATAGTAATGTTTACTTTCTTCATTTATAAATGATCTGCACTACAAACTACTCCATACTCTACAATAATACTCTACAGTAATGTCTACAAACTTCTCCATACTCTACAACAATACTCTATAGTAATGTCTACAAACTACTCTATACTCTACAATAATGCTCTATAGTAATGTCTACAAACTACTCCATACTTTACAATAATACTTTATAGTAATGTCTACAAACTACTCTATACTCTACAATAATGCTCTATAGTAATGTCTACAAACTACTCCATACTCTACAATAATACTCCATAGTAATGTCTACAAACTACTACATACTTTACAATAATACTCTACAGTAATGTCTACAAACTACTCCATACTCTACAATAATACTCTATAGTAATGTGTAACTTCTTCATTTATGAATGATCTGCACTACAAACTACTCCATACTCTACAATAATACTCTATAGTAATGTCTACAAAATACTCCATACCCTATTACTCCATACTCTACAATAATACTCCATAGTAATGTCTACAAACTACTACATACTCTACAATAATACTCCATAGTAATGTCTACAAACTACTCAATACTCTACAATAATACTCCATAGTAATGTCTATAAATTTCCCCAAGAAGGTTTCAACAAAGGCCTTAAAGAGTCTGTCACCACATTATAAGTGGCCTATCTTGTACATGATGTGATCGGCGCTGTAATGTAGATAACAGCAGTGTTTTTTATTTAGAAAAATGATAATTTTTGACGGAGTTATGACCTATATTAGCTTTATTCTAATGAGTTTCTCAATGAACAACTGGGCGTGTTTTACTATATGACCAAGTGGGCGTTGTGGAGAGGAGTGTATGGCCCTGACCAATCAGTGACCAATCAGCGTCATACACTTCTTTCCATTCATTTACACTTCAGATAGCGATATAGCTATATCACTATGTGCAGCCACATACACACACTATAAAGCTACGCATGTGTCATGACAATGAATATACATTACCTCCAGCCAGGACGTGATGTGTAGTTTGAATCCTGATCACTTCTGTAGCGTCTCTGTGATTTACAGCACAGCAGGCGTAGTCTTGCGAGATTACGCTGTAAGCTGTCATTCACAGTGAGATCTCGCTGTGCTGTGCTGTAAATCACAGAGACGTGCAGAGAAGTGGTCAGGAGAATGAATACACGTCACATCCTGGCTGGAGGTAATGTATATTCACTGTCATGACACAGAGTAGCGTTATAGTGTGTGTATGTGGCTGCACATAGCGATATATCTATATCGCTATCTGCAGTGTAAATGAATGGAGAGAAGTGTATGACGCTGATTGGTCACTGATTGGTCAGCGTCATACACTCCTCTGTACAACATCCACTTGGTCATATAGTAAAACACGCCCAGTTGTCCATTGAGAAAATTGTTAGCATAAAGCTAATATAGGTCATAACTCCGTCAAAAATGATCGTTTTTCTAAATAAAAAACACTGTTCTCTACATGACAGCGCCGATCACATTATGTAGGAGACAGGACACTTATACTGTGGTGACAACCTCTTTATTACTAGGACCACTGTTATCTACATTACAGCGCCTATCACATCATGTACAAGATAGGCCACTTATAATGTGGTGACAGCCTCTTTATTACTAGGACCACTGTTATCTACATTAAAGCGCCGATCACATCATGTACAAGATAGGCCACTTATAATGTGGTGACAGCCTCTTTATTACTAGGACCACTGTTATCTACATTACAGCGCCGATCACATTATGTAGGAGACAGGACACTTATAATCTGGTGACAGCCGCTTTATTACTAGGACCACTGTTATCTACATTACAGCGCCGATCACATTATGTGGGAGATAGGGCACTTATACTTTGGTGACAGAGCCTCTTTAAATACAACACGCTGAAGGTGCACTTCACAGCCATAAATGTTCAATTAGAATCAACATTTTCTAATCTGGCTCTGATCCGTAGATTCTTCAAAGCTATAAGAAATCTAAAACCTGAGGTTCATAATCCTGTTCCTCCGTGGGATTTGTCCTTGGTCCTCCATGCATTAAATAGGTCCTCCATTTGAACCTACCTAGCTAGCCTGAAACACATATCCTTCAAAACTCTATTCTTAGTGGCAATCACTTCGGTAAAGAGAGTAGGAGAACTGCCGGCCCCGTCATGCAAAGAGCCGTATCTTTGTATATTACATGACTGCATCATCCTTCAAACTCTTCCAAATTTCAGCCCTAAAGTTCCTTCTGCGTCACACGTTGAATAGGAATCATCCTAGCTGTCTTTTTTCCTGAACCAGAATTGGATCTTCAAACCTCTCTACATACTCTGGATGTAAACAGAGCCGTGCGCTCATACCTTCAGACCACTCAACCATTCAGAACCCTTAGTCTTGCAATTTCATGGCAAAGGCTAAAAAGTCAGTGAATGTGCCCTGGCTAAATGGATAAAAGACCCCATCAGTCTATGTTACTCTCTGTGCAGGCAGACTGCTCCGATCCATGTAAGAGATCACTCCACTCCTTCTACTGCAACCTCATGGACAGAATTTGGTTGTATGCCCTTAGAACAGATCTGTAAAGCAGCAACTTGGGCATCCCCTTCAACCTTCATCCTTCACTATAGGTTGGACGTTTCTGCTTCCGAGGCTGCAGCCTATGGCAAAATGGTGTTTAATAAAGTGACTGGATCTCCCACCCCATAAATATTGCTTTACAAATCTCATTTGTGTGCTGCCGACAGACGATCAGGAAAGCTGAAATTTGCTTAGTGAAATTTTCATTTCCTGGAGTCCGGAGGCAGCACAGCTTCCCACCCTGATTAATTATTTTAACTGCTACAACCATACAAGGAGGTGGGGGGGGGTCTCTGGGCCTTATATAGGAGGGTGGGGGTCTCTGGACCTTATATAGGAGGTGGGGGTCTCTGGGCCTTATATAGGAGGTGGGGGGTCTCTGGGCCTTATATAGGAGGTGGGGGGTCTCTGGGCCTTATATAGGAGGTGGGGGGTCTCTGGGCCTTATATAGGAGGTGGGGGGGGTCTCTGGCCTTATATAGGAGGTGGGGGGGTCTCTGGCCTTATATAGGAGGTGGGATCTCTGGGCCTTATATAGGAGGTGGGGATCTCTGGGCCTTATATAGGAGGTGGGGGTCTCTGGGCCTTATATAGGAGGTGGGGGTCTCTGGGCCTTATATAGGAGGTGGGGATCTCTGGGCCTTATATAGGAGGTGGGGGTCTCTGGGCCTTATATAGGAGGTGGGGGATCTCGGCCTCATATAGGAGGTGGGGGAGTCTCTGGGCCTCATATAGGAGGTGGGGGAGTCTCTGGGCCTCATATAGGAGGTGGAGGGTCTCTGGGCCTTATATAGGAGGTGGGGGGTCTCTGGGCCTTATATAGGAGGTGGGGGGTCTCTGGGCCTTATATAGGAGGTGGGGGGGTCTCTGGGCCTTATATAGGAGGTGGGGGGGTCTCTGGGCCTTATATAGGAGGTGGGGGGGTCTCTGGGCCTTATATAGGAGGTGGGGGGGTCTCTGGGCCTTATATAGGAGGTGGGGGGTCTCTGGGCCTTATATAGGAGGTGGGGGGTCTCTGGGCCTTATATAGGAGGTGGGGGGTCTCTGGGCCTTATATAGGAGGTGGGGGGGTCTCTGGGCTTTATATAGGAGGTGGGGGGTCTCTGGGCCTTATATAGGAGGTGGGGGGGGTCTCTGGGCCTTATATAGGAGGTGGGGGGGGGGTCTCTGGGCCTTATATAGGAGGTGGGGGGGGGTCTCTGGGCCTTATATAGGAGGTGGGGGGGTCTTTGGGCCTTATATAGGAGGTGGGGGTCTCTGGGTCTTATATAGGAGGTGGGGGGTCTCTGGGCCTTATATAGGAGGTGGGGGGGTCTCTGGGCCTTATATAGGAGGTGGGGGGGTCTCTGGGCCTTATATAGGAGGTGGGGGGGTCTCTGGGCCTTATATAGGAGGTGGGGGGGGGGTCTTTGGGCCTTATATAGGAGGTGGGGGGGTCTTTGGGCCTTATATAGGAGGTGGGGGTCTCTGGGTCTTATATAGGAGGTGGGGGGTCTCTGGGCCTTATATAGGAGGTGGGGGGTCTCTGGGCCTTATATAGGAGGTCCTTGCATTACTAGTTAATTGGTTATTGCTTGTTAACCTGTTCTCTTCTAATTACACCCAGGGAGATAACATTTCATTTGTGTGCTGCCTGCAGACTCCAGGAAATGAAAATTTTGGTAAGCAAATTTCAGCTATATCAGTGTTTTATGTTGATCTATATCGGTGCTCATTAGTGTATATCCATGTATATTAGTGTATTTCCTTTATATCTGTGTATATCCTGTTTCAGTGTATATTATGTATAACTTGTATATCTGTGCATATCCTATATATATTAGCATTTGTATATTATGTATATCCTGTATATCAGTGTATATTTGTGTATTGCCTGTATATTATGTATATCCTGTATATCTTGTATATGTGTGTATTGTCTGTATATTATGTATATCTTGTATATTAGTGTATATCTTGTATATTTGTGTATTGCCTGTATATTATGTATATCTTGTTTATTATGTATATTATGTATATCTTGTATATCGGTGAATATTTGTGTATTGCCTGTATATCATGTCTATCTGTGTATATTATGTTTTGTATATCTTGTATATTATGTATATCTTGTATATTTTGTATATTTGTGTATTGCCTGTATATTGTATATTATTTATATCTTGTATATTTGTGTATTGCCTGTATATTTGTGTATTGCCTGTATATTATGTATATCATGTCTATCTGTGTATATTATGTTTTGTATATCTTGTATATTAGTGTATATCTTGTATATTTGTGTATTGCCTGTATATTATGTATATCTTGTATATTATTTATATCTTGTATATTATTTATATCTTGTATATTTGTGTATTGCCTGTATATTCACTTATATCATGTCTATCTGTGTATATTATGTTTTGTATATCTTGTATATTAGTGTATATCTTGTATATTTGTGTATTGCCTGTATATTATGTATATCTTGTATATTATTTATATCTTGTATATTATTTATATCTTGTATATTTGTGTATTGCCTGTATATTCACTTATATCAGGTCTATCAGTGTATATTATGTTTTGTATATCCTGTATTTTAGTGTAGATTATGTATATCTTGTATATTTGTGTAGATCAGTGTATATCCTATATATTAGCATATATCTTGTGTGTATATCAGGGTTATACTCATGAACTGTAGGATACGTTGCGTATATCCGTGTACTTCTCATGCATTATTGGGTTTTATTAGGTTTTCGATATTCTTTTCTGGAGATAAAGTTTAGAAGGGCAACAGGAGGGGCATATTAGGTTTGGAAGGGGGTTACACAGAGAAAGAAACCTGCATCAATAGAGTGGTGGAGGCAGGGAAAGTCTGTGCATGGGGAGGGGGCGCTCCTGTTGTGGGGGAAGATGCCTCCTGAATGCTAAGTTCCAGGCTCCATTGTACCAGATCCCATCTGTGTCGTGTCCCCCCCCCCCCCCAATCTATTCACCTATTGTCTTGTCACATCTGCATTACAAGTGCTCACAAGCCAGACACTCGGGACCATCATTCCATGTACATGTCAGACACATTCACACCATGACATGAGCAGGTCCCCATCAGTCACATAAGATACAAACCGTGTATACAGGTCCTTCTCAATGTATTAGAATATCATCAAAAAGTTCATTTATTTCAGTAATTCAGCTCATAAAGTGTCTCTCACATATTCTATAGGTTCATCACACACAGAGGGTGTAATGACGGGCGTAGGGAAACGGACAAGTGAGCCCTAATCTACCCGCCACTCTGTCCCTGCCTACTTGCAACGACCCGCCCTAGGCGACGGGGTACAACTGGGCGGCGGTCCCTACGCTCAGTAAGTGCACGAGACAAACAGACAAGGGAACACAAAGCAAAGGGAAAGGGGCAGTTGAGTATTAAAGGGAAGGGAAAGAGAAAGATGTGGTCTAAACTAAATGGTAAAAAAATTAGCTTTATTAGGTATGCATTAAAATAATTGTTAAAAGTCCATTGGTGCAAACGGTATATGTGAGTGACCCCCCAACTCACATACCTGGGCCTGAATAGGAAATAGATATTGTATGAAAGATGCCACTATTGTAATATCAAATGATTGCACTACCGCTGTTAAGCACTAGGTGGCACGTGTCACTGCACTGAACTGAGAAAATAGCTCCCGATAGGACAATGGAATCAGTGATGATATGGACCAATAGATCAGCTAGTAAGGCTAGCCCGTGCTGGAGGGTGTACCGATACCAACGGGCAGCTGAGGAGACCGGTGTGGCCCACCACAGGTATTGATTGATTATTGAATTATTGGCCGCATTCACACACAACGTTGTGCTGCGTTATAAATCGGCAGCTATCTGGACTTGATTGGAGTGAGTGTGATGTAGGTGATTCCACTGTAAGGGATATAAGGTATTTCCACTGATTCTAATTGTATTGTACACATTATTAGATTGTAAATAATTGAAGGAGTATATAGCTGCGCTGGTGTGACAGCCAGCAGCTGTGGAAAAGTTGGTAGATAGTATTGATACGAGCCGCGCTGTTAAAACAGCGAACAGCTAATAGGGTTCAGAATTGACCCTACATTAAGTGGGTGACCAGATGTAATCTGGCCACTTGCACATTCAGCGTTATTATTACGTTTGTATTGGACAGATTGTGAGTGCAGGTAAACCTGACCGCCGCTGTCTGCCTTGAAAGCAGCGAGTTGGAAGGCGGCTGTGAGGTGTGTCGCTGTCAGCTGGATGTAAACCCAGACACGGTAAAGAGCAACCGTTCACTGGATTTAGTCTTATACTGGAGCGGTTAAGATAAATCCGCCCAGTAAACTCGGTGTGTGGATCGAGCTCATTAATAGAGCAGTGAGGGTTCGATTAATTAGACCCCACTGGCTCGCTACGCCTCACCTATGGTCAGACTCGAGGAAAATAAATTGCAACCTCGGGGAGACTGTGCCTGGAGTTACCAGCCGTCAGACCGTATCATGGTGAAAGGTGAGGGAGATAACCCAGCTGATCTGAGGAGGACAGCGAGACACGCTAGTGGTATAGCGCAGTGAGACAGCTGACAACTGTCAGACGTATTGTGTGGCGTGATCTATTGAGAGCTGAACAGGGACAGCTCTGGCCATGTGTAGGCACCAAGGATAATAGATTAAAAACCCGACGCGCGTTTCGCCAGCATTCTGGCTTCTTCCAGGGGCAACACCGTGAGCAACAAGAGTGGTGAACGAGCCGAGTCAAACCAGGAGTGCACGAGGTACCAAACGCAGAGCAGGAGAGTAGTCAGTAAGCCAGGGTCAGTATGGAGCAGGATCAAATAGTTAGAAGCTGCAGCAGGGCCAGGAAACCACACGAGAAGAATCACAAGCAAAGGAGGAACAGGAAAGGCAGGTATAAATAGACAGAGGGCGGGAGCTAGCTCCGTCTGGCCAGGCTGCGATAGGCTCTCCCACTCCTAAGCCTGCCATCCTGAGTGGTGGAAGATGGAGTCAGTCTCAGAGACATAGACTCAGGTGCAGACTGATTACCTATGGGAGTATACACAGAAGTTGTGCCTGGCAGATCCTTTACAGTACCCCCTCTTTTATGAGGGGTCACCGGACCCTTTCTAAGTGGACCTGGTTTATTGGGGAAACGAAGGTGGAACTTCCTGACCAATACCCCAGCGTGAACATCCCGGGCGGGTACCCAAGTCCTCTCCTCAGGCCCGTATCCTCTCCAATGGACCAGGTACTGGAGTGAGCCAAGGGTGAGGGGTTCTCAGGTTCTCAGGGGTGAGAACGGGAACAGGAGGTTTCCCCGAGGGAGCCAAGGACGGGGAGCAGCGTTTAAGGAGGGAGGCATGAAACACGTCGTGTATTCGAAAAGATGGGGGCAACTCCAGTCGGAAGGAGACAGGATTGAGGACTTCAATGACCTTATATGGCCCAATAAAACGGGGAGCAAACTTCTTGGACGGGACCTTAAGGCGCAAGTTCCTAGACGATAACCACACCAGATCCCTGACCATAAACAAGGGGTTAGCAGAACGTCTTCTATCTGCCTGAGTTTTTTGTATGCTCTGGGACGCCTCTAGGTTCTTCTGAACCTGGGCCCAGACTGTGCACAGTTCCCGATGAACGACCTCTACCTCGGGATTGTTGGAACTACCAGGTGAAACGGAGGAGAACCGTGGATTAAACCCAAAATTACAGAAAAAGGGTGAGACCCCTGACGAGTTACTGAACCGGTTATTAAGGGAACATTCGGCGAGGGGAATGAATGAGACCCAATCGTATTGACAGTCAGAGATAAAACACCTTAAATATTGTTCTAGAGATTGATTAGTCCTCTCAGTTTGGCCATTAGTTTCAGGATGGAAGGCAGAGGAGAAGGACAGATCAATCTCCAACTTTTTACAGAAGGCTCTCCAAAACAATGAAACAAATTGTACCCCTCTGTCCGAAACAATATTGACAGGGACCCCATGGAGACGCAGGATGTGTTTGACAAACAAGGTAGCTAACGTCTTGGTGTTGGGTAGTTTCTTGAGGGGCACAAAGTGGCACATCTTACTGAAGCGGTCTACTACAACCCACACCACCGACTTGCCTTGAGATGGAGGCAAATCGGTGATAAAATCCATGGAGATATGGGTCCAAGGTCTCTGGGGAATGGGCAAAGAACGTAGTAAGCCCGCTGGTCGGGACCTGGGAGTCTTGGACCTAGCACAAACCTCACAAGCGGCGACGTAGGCCTTAACGTCTTTAGGCAACCCAGGCCACCAATAGTTCCTGGCAATGAGGTGTTTGGTACCCAGGATGCCTGGAAGACCAGATAGTGCTGAGTCATGATTTTCCCTAAGTACCCTTAGCCGGTATTGCAGGGGAACAAACAGCTTGTCCTCAGGAAGGTTCCCGGGAACTGAACCTTGATCAGCCGCAATTTCAGAGACTAAATCAGAATCAATAGAAGAAATGATTATACCAGGAGGCAAAATACAAGCAGGACCTTCCTCCGAAGGAGGGCTGGCCATGAAGCTACGCGACAGTGCATCGGCCTTAATATTTTTAGACCCAGCCCTATAGGTAACCAAAAAGTTGAATCTGGTAAAAAATAGCGCCCATCGAGCTTGTCTCGGGTTTAGCCTCCGGGCAGATTCTAGGAAAACCAGATTCTTGTGGTCGGTAAGGACCGTTACCTGGTGCCTAGCCCCCTCCAGGAAGTGGTGGCACTCTTCAAATGCCCATTTAATGGCTAAGAGTTTGCGGTTGCCAATATCATAGTTACTCTCAGTAGGCGAAAACTTCCTGGAGAAGTAGGCACAGGGACGGAGATGGGTGAGGGACCTGGTACCCTGGGACAAGAAAGCCCCCACTCCCACCTCAGATGTGTCAACTTCCACAATAAATGGCTCCATTTGGTTGGGCTAAACCAGCACCGGAGCCGAGATAAAGCACTTCTTAAGGACCTCAAAAGCCTGGACAGCCTCAGGAGGCCAGTGGAGGAGATCAACACCTTTGTGAGTGAGGTCCGTAAGAGGCTTAGCGATGACCGAGAAGTTAGCAATAAATCTCCTGTAATAATTAGCGAACCCCAAAAAACACTGTAACGTCTTCAGGGAGGCAGGTTGGACCCATTCCGCCACAGCCTGGACCTTGGCGGGGTCCATGCGGAATTCATGAGGAGTGAGGATTTGACCCAAAAATGGTATCTCCTGTATCCAAACACACATTTTTTGGTTTTCGCAAACAGTTTGTTTTCCCGAAGGACCTGGAGCACCTTCCTGACATGCTCAATGTGGGAGGACCAGTCCTTGGAAAACACCAGTATGTCATCAAGGTACACTACAAGAAATACCCACAGGTAATCTCTCAAAATCTCATTTATGAAATTCTGGAAGACCGCAGGAGCATTACACAACCCAAAGGGCATGACGAGGTATTCGAAATGACCTTCGGGCGTGTTAAACGCAGTCTTCCACTCATCTCCCTCTTTGATGCGGATAAGGTTATACGCCCCCCGTAGATCAAACTTAGAGAACCATTGGGCCCCCTGAACCTGATTAAAGAGATCAGGAATCAAAGGAAAGGGATACTCGTTCCTTACCGTGACCTTATTCAAGTTACGGTAGTCAATGCATGGCCTAAGACCACCATCCTTCTTCCCTACGAAGAAGAAGCCAGCACCTACCGGAGAAGTAGAGGGGCGAATGTAAACCTTGGCCAGGCATTCCTGAATATACTCTCTCATGGCTTCACGTTCGGGACAAGAAAGATTAAATATCCTACCCTTAGGAAGCTTAGCTCCTGGTACCAATTCGATAGCGCAATCGTATTCTCTATGAGGAGGTAACACTTCGGAGGCCTCCTTAGAGAAAACATCAGCGAAGTCCTGAACAAACTCAGGTAGCGTGTTCACCTCCTCAGGGGGAGAAATAGAATTAACAGAAAAACATGACATCAAGCATTCATTACCCCATTTGGTAAGCTCCCCAGTATTCCAGTCAAACGTGGGATTATGCAACTGCAACCAGGGAAGGCCTAGAACCAAATCGTACGATAATCCCTGCATCACCAGTACAGAGCACTGCTCCAAATGCATGGAGCCAACAAGGAGTTCAAAAACAGGGGTATGCTGTGTAAAATAACCATTAGCAAGAGGAGTGGAGTCGATACACACTACCGGGACAGGTTTAGGCAAATCAATCAAAGGCATAGCAAGAGACATAGCAAATTCCACAGACATGATATTAGCAGAAGACCCTGAATCCACGAAGGCACTGCCGGTAGCAGACCTACCACCAAAAGAGACCTGAAAGGGAAGCAAGATCTTATTACGTTTCATATTTACGGGAAATACCAGTGCGTCCAAGTGACCTCCCCGATGATCACTTAGGCGCGGAAGTTTTCCGGCTGCTTATTCTTACGCCTAGGACAGGTGTTCACTTGATGCTTGTCATCCCTACAATAGAAGCAGAGACCATTCTTCCTGCGGAACTCTCTACGTTGTCGGGGGGACATGGAGGCCCCGAGTTGCATAGGTACCTCCGAGTCTTCCGTGGAAGAGCGAAGCAACGGGACCTCGGGAGGCATCATGGGGGAGTCAGAGGGGAAAACACAAAAACGTTCAAGCTGTCGTTCCCTGAGACGTCGGTCAAGTCGTACCGCTAAAGCCATAACCTGGTCTAGGGAGTCAGAAGAGGGATAGCTAACTAGCAGGTCTTTCAGGGCGTTCGACAGAATCAACCTAAACTGGCACCTTAAGGCAGGGTAATTCCACCGAGAAGCTACACACCACTTCCTAAAGTCAGAACAATACTCCTCAACAGGTCTCTTACCCTGACGTAAGGTCACCAGCTGACTCTCGGCAAAGGCAGTCCTGTCAGTCTCGTCATAAATGAGTCCGAGAGCAGAAAAGAAACGATCAACGGAGGAAAGTTCAGGGGCGTCAGGAGCCAAGGAGAAGGCCCACTCTTGGGGCCCTTCCTGGAGCCGGGACATAATTATACCCACCCGCTGGCTCTCAGAACCTGAGGAATGAGGCTTTAAGCGAAAGTAGAGCCTACAACTCTCCCGAAAGGAGAGAAAAGTCCTCCGGTCCCCTGACAACCGGTCAGGCAACTTGAGGTGGGGTTCAAGAGGTGAGGTGAGGGGCACTACCATGGTAGCGTCAGGCTGGTTGACCCTCTGAGCCAGGGCCTGGACCTGTAGGGAGAGACCCTGCATTTGCAGGGCCAGGGTCTCAAGGGGGTCCATAGTAGTGTCAGGGAGCAGGGTAGACTATGTATATGGCTTGTGATTATGTAATGACAGGGGTAGGGAAACGGACAAGTGAGCCCTAATCTACCCGCCACTCTGTCCCTGCCTACTTGCAACGACCCGCCCTAGGCGACGGGGTACAACTGGGCGGCGGTCCCTACGCTCAGTAAGTGCACGAGACAAACAGACAAGGGAACACAAAGCAAAGGGAAAGGGGCAGTTGCCCACGGCAACACTGTGAGCAACAAGAGTGGTGAACGAGCCGAGTCAAACCAGGAGTGCACGAGGTACCAAACGCAGAGCAGGAGAGTAGTCAGTAAGCCAGGGTCAGTATGGAGCAGGATCAAATAGTTAGAAGCTGTAGCTGAGCCAGGAAACCACACGAGAAGAATCACAAGCAAAGGAGGCACAGGAAAGGCAGGTATAAATAGACAGAGGGCGGGAGCTAGCTCCGTCTGGCCAGGTTGCGATAGGCTCTCCCACTCCTAAGCCTGCCAGCCTGAGTGGTGGAAGATGGAGTCAGTCTCAGAGACATAGACTCAGGTGCAGACTGATTACCTATGGGAGTATACACAGAAGTTGTGCCTGGCAGATCCTTTACAGAGGGATCTCATATATTCTATAGATTCATCACACACAGAGGGATCTCATATATTCTATAGATTCATTACACACAGAGGGATCTCATATATTCTATAGATTCATCACACACAGAGGGATGGAGGGGATCAGCCTGTGGCACTGCTGAGGTGTTATCAATGTGGCGTGGCATGGAGGCGATCAGCTTGTGGCACTGCTGAGGTGTTATCAATGTGGCGTGGCATGGTGGCGATCAGCCTGTGGCACTGCTGAGGTGTAATCAATGTGGCGTGGCATGGGGCTATCAGCCTGAAGCACTGCTGATGTATTATCAATGCGGTGTGGCATGAGGATGACCAGCCTGTGCATTTCTGAGGTGTTTTTAATGCGACGTGGATGGAGACGATCAGCCTGTGGCACTGCTGAGGCGTTATCAATGTGGCGTGGCATGGAGGCGATCAACCTGTGACACTGCTGAGGTGTTATCAATGTGGCGTGGCATGGAGGCGATCAGCCTGTGGCACTGCTGAGGTGTTAGCAATGTGGCGTGGCATATAGGCAATGAGCCTGTGCACTGCTGAGGTGTTATCAATGCAACGTGGCATGGAGACGATCAGCCTGTGGCACTGCTGATTTTGTATCAATGCGGCGTAGCATGGAGACGTTCAGCCTGTGGCACTACTGAGGTGTTATCAATGCGGCGTGGCATGGAGGCGATCAGCCTGTGGAACTGCTGAGGGGTTATCAATGCGACGTGGCATGGAGGTGATCAGCCTGTGGCACTGCTGAGGTGGTATCAATGCGGTGTGGCATGGAGGCGATCAGCCAGTGGCACTGCAGAGGTATTAGCAATGTGGCGTGGCATGGAGGCGATCAGCCTGTGGCACTGCTGAGGTGTTAGCAATGAGGTGTGGCATGAGGATGATCAGCCTGTGCACTGCTGAGGTGTTATCAATGCGGTGTGGCATGAGGATGATCAGCCTGTGCACTGCAGAGGTGTTATCAATGCGACGTGGCATGGAGACGATCAGCCTGTGGCACTGCTGAGGTATTAGCAATGTGGCGTGGCATGGAGGCGATCAGCCTGCAGCACTGCTGATGTGTTATCAATGCGGCGTGGCATGTTGGCGATCAGCCTGTGGCACTGCTGAGGTATTAGTAATGCGGCGTGACATGGAGGTGATCAGCCTGTGCACTGCTGAGGTGTTATCAATGCGGCGTGACATGGAGGTGATCAGCCTGTGGCACTGCTGAGGTGTTAGCAATGCGGCGTGGCATGGAGGCAATCAGCCTGTGGCACTGCTGAGGTGTTATTAATGCGACGTGGCATGGAGGTGATCAGCCTGTGGCACTGGTGTGGTGTTATCAATGTGGCGTGGCATGGAGACGATCAGCCTGTGGCACTGCTGAGGTGTTATCAATGCGGCGTGGCATGGAGGCGATCAGCCTGTGGCACTGCTGAGGTATTAGCAATGTGGCGTGGCATGGAGGCGATCAGCCTGTGGCACTGCTGAGGTGTTAGCAATGTGGCGTGGCATATAGGCAATGAGCCTGTGCACTGCTGAGGTGTTATCAATGCGGCGTGGCATGGAGGCGATCAGCCTGTGGCACTGCTGAGGTATTAGCAATGTGGCGTGGCATGGAGGCGATCAGCCTGTGGCACTGCTGAGGTGTTATCAATGCGACGTAGCATGGAGGTTATCAGACTGTGGCACTGCTGTGGTGTTATCAATGCGGCGTGGCATGAAGGCGATCAGCCTGTGGAACTGCTGAGGGGTTATCAATGCGGCTTGGCATGGAGGCGATGAGCATGTGGAACTGCTGAGGTGTTATAAATGCGGCGTAGCATGGTGGTGATCAGCCTGTGGTACTGCTGAGGAGGTATCAATGTGGCGTGTGATGGTGGCGATCAGCCTGTGGCACTGCTGAGGTGGTATCAATGCGGTGTGGCATGGAGGCGATCAGCCGGTGGCACTGCTGAGGTGTTATCAATGCATTGTGGCATGGAGGTGATCAGCCTGTGGCACTGCTGAGGTGTTGTCAATGCGGCGTGGCATGGAGGCGATCAGCCTGTGGCACTGCTAAGGTGTTGTTAATGCGGGTTGGCATGGAGGTGATCAGCCTGTGGCACTGCTGAGGTGTTGTCAATGCGGCATGGCATGGAGGCGATCAGTCTGTGGCACTGCTGAGGTGTTAGCAATGCGGCATGGCATGGAGGCGATCAGTCCGTGGCACTGCTGAGATGTTGTCAATGCAGCGTGGCATGGGGCGATCAGCCGGTGGCACTGCTGAGGTGTTATCAATGCGGTGTGGCATGGGGGCGATCAGCCTGTGGCACTGCTGAGGTGTTATCAATGCGACGTGGTATGGAGGCGATCAGCCGGTGGCACTGCTGAATTGTTATAGAAGCCCAGGTTGTATGATATCGGCCTTCAGCTCGTCAGCATTGTTGGGTCTGGGGGTCTCATCTTTATCTTGACAATACCCTATAGATTCTCTATGGGGTTTAGGTCGGGCGAGTTTGCTGGCCAATCAGGCGCAGTGATCCTGTGGTTATTACACCAGGTGTTGGCACTTTTGGCAGTGTTGGCAGGTGCCAAGTCCTGCTGGAAAATGAAATCCGTGTCTCCATAAAGCTGTCAGCAGAGGGAAGCATAAAGTGCTGGGAATGTCCTGCTCAGTGGCGGATTATCATGCCCTCATGCCCAGTGGCGTCGCTAGCACCGGAGGGAGCTCCGGTGCCAGGACCGCACCTGTCATCAGACGAGGGGAGCTTCGCTGCTACTTAGCAGCCGTGGTCTCTGCTGCTTTAGAAGCTCCCCCTCCAGCCCCCCTTCGATGCTCTACACACCTCTCCTGCTGCTAGCTGTCGGGACATGGGGGAGGGGAGACTGTCGGCGGGCTCTGTGTCGTGCTGTGAGCAGGAGAAGAGCTGCAGTGAAGACTCACAAATCTCCTACATAAAAGGTAAGTGCATGTGTGTTTACAATGTGTTTAATGTGCATATTCATGTGTATATAATGTGCATACTCGTGTCTACTTTGTGTATAATGTGCATACTCGTGTGTGTTTAATGTGCATATTCATGTGTGTTTACAAGGTGTTTAAAAACACAAACAGAAAAAATGGGACATAGATATCATCAAAACCACCAAAAAGGCCATACTTACTAGGTAGGTGGGTGGGTGAAAACCCGTTCCCATCAGGACGCAGATGGGTCAAAGAATGCTGCAGAAGGAGTGTGCATTAAATAGTGATAGCCCCTCCCACTAGTCTTGAGGGGAGGGGCGAACTAAGTGCTCAAAGGTGTGCGATAAATGAGTGTTAGTGTAGTGCTAGGGTGTGAATGGATGGTAAAAAATAAATCTGTATGTATGAAAGTGTCAGAACTGTGTAATCACCGCAGAATAACGTGACTGTCATTTATACCGCACGGAGACGCTGTAATAACTATATACACCTGATATCACCGTAATCACATCACCGCAGAATAACGTGACTGTCATTTATACCGCACGGAGACCTGTAATAACTATATACACCTGATATCACCGTAATCATATCACCGCAGAATAACGTGACTGTCATTTATACCGCACGGTGACCTGTAATAACTATATACACCTGATATCACCGTAATCATATCACCGCAGAATAACGTGACTGACATTTATACCGCACGGTGACCTGTAATAACTATATACACCTGATATCACCGTAATCATATCACCGCAGAATAACGTGACTGTCATTTATACCGCACGGTGACCTGTAATAACTATATACACCTGATATCACCGTAATCACATCACCGCAGAATAACGTGACTGTCATTTATACCGCACGGTGACCTGTAATAACTATATACACCTGATATCACCGTAATCACATCACCGCAGAATAACGTGACTGTCATTTATACCGCACGGTGACCTGTAATAACTATATACACCTGATATCACCGTAATCATATCACCGCAGAATAACGTGACTGTCATTTATACCGCACGGTGACCTGTAATAACTATATACACCTGATATCACCGTAATCACATCACCGCAGAATAACGTGACTGTCATTTATACCGCACGGTGACCTGTAATAACTATATACACCTGATATCACCGTAATCACATCACCGCAGAATAACGTGACTGTCATTTATACCGCACGGAGACCTGTAATAACTATATACACCTGATATCACCGTAATCACATCACCGCAGAATAACGTGACTGTCATTTATACCGCACGGAGACCTGTAATAACTATATACACCTGATATCACCGTAATCACATCACCGCAGAATAACGTGACTGTCATTTATACCGCACGGAGACCTGTAATAACTATATATATCTGATATCACCGTAATCACATCACCGCAGAATAACGTGACTGTCATTTATACCGCACGGAGACCTGTAATAACTATATACACCTGATATCACCGTAATCACCGCAGAATAACGTGACTGTCATTTATACCGCACGGTGACCTGTAATAACTATATACACCTGATATCACCGTAATCACATCACCGCAGAATAACGTGACTGTCATTTATACCGCACGGAGACCTGTAATAACTATATACACCTGATATCACCGTAATCGTATCACCGCAGAATAACGTGACTGTCATTTATACCGCACGGAGACCTGTAATAACTATATACACCTGATATCACCGTAATCACATCACCGCAGAATAACGTGACTGTCATTTATACCGCACGGTGACCTGTAATAACTATATACACCTGATATCACCGTAATCACATCACAGCAGAATAACGTGACTGTCATTTATACCGCACGGAGACCTGTAATAACTATATACACCTGATATCACCGTAATCACATCACCGCAGAATAACGTGACTGTCATTTATACCGCACGGAGACCTGTAATAACTATATACACCTGATATCACCGTAATCACATCACCGCAGAATAACGTGACTGTCATTTATACCGCACGGTGACCTGTAATAACTATATACACCTGATATCACCGTAATCACATCACCGCAGAATAACGTGACTGTCATTTATACCGCACGGAGACCTGTAATAACTATATACACCTGATATCACCGTAATCACATCACCACAGAATAACGTGACTGTCATTTATACCGCACGGAGACCTGTAATAACTATATACACCTGATATCACCGTAATCATATCACCGCAGAATAACGTGACTATCATTTATACCGCACGGAGACCTGTAATAACTATATACACCTGATATCACCGTAATCATATCACCGCAGAATAACGTGACTGTCATTTATACCGCACGGTGACCTGTAATAACTATATACACCTGATATCACCGTAATCACATCACAGCAGAATAACGTGACAGTCATTTATACCGCACGGAGACCTGTAATAACTATATACACCTGATATCACCGTAATCACATCACCGCAGAATAACGTGACTGTCATTTATACCGCACGGTGACCTGTAATAACTATATACACCTGATATCACCGTAATCATATCACCGCAGAATAACGTGACTGTCATTTATACCGCACGGAGACCTGTAATAACTATATACACCTGATATCACCGTAATCATATCACCGCAGAATAACGTGACTGTCATTTATACCGCACGGTGAACGCTGTAATAACTATATACACCTGATATCACCGTAATCACATCACCGCAGAATAACGTGACTGTCATTTATACCGCACGGTGACCTGTAATAACTATATACACCTGATATCACCGTAATCACATCACCGCAGAATAACGTGACTGTCATTTATACCGCACGGTGACCTGTAATAACTATATACACCTGATATCACCGTAATCACATCACAGCAGAATAACGTGACTATCATTTATACCGCACGGAGACCTGTAATAACTATATACACCTGATATCACCGTAATCACCGCAGAATAACGTGACTGTCATTTATACCACACGGTGACCTGTAATAACTATATACACCTGATATCACCGTAATCACATCACCGCAGAATAACGTGACTGTCATTTATACCGCACGGAGACCTGTAATAACTATATACACCTGATATCACCGTAATCACATCACAGCAGAATAACGTGACTGTCATTTATACCGCACGGTGACCTGTAATAACTATATACACCTGATATCACCGTAATCACATCACCGCAGAATAACGTGACTGTCATTTATACCGCACGGAGACGATGTAATAACTATATACACCTGATATCACCGTAATCATATCACCGCAGAATAACGTGACTGTCATTTATACCGCACGGAGACCTGTAATAACTATATACACCTGATATCACCGTAATCACATCACCGCAGAATAACGTGACTGTCATTTATACCGCACGGTGACCTGTAATAACTATATACACCTGATATCACCGTAATCACCGCAGAATAACGTGACTGTCATTTATACCGCACGGAGACCTGTAATAACTATATACACCTGATATCACCGTAATCACATCACCGCAGAATAACGTGACTGTCATTTATACCGCACGGAGACCTGTAATAACTATATACACCTGATATCACCGTAATCACATCACCGCAGAATAACGTGACTGTCATTTATACCGCACGGTGACCTGTAATAACTATATACACCTGATATCACCGTAATCACATCACCGCAGAATAACGTGACTGTCATTTATACCGCACGGAGACCTGTAATAACTATATACACCTGATATCACCGTAATCACATCACCGCAGAATAACGTGACTGTCATTTATACCGCACGGAGACCTGTAATAACTATATACACCTGATATCACCGTAATCACATCACCGCAGAATAACGTGACTGTCATTTATACCGCACGGTGACCTGTAATAACTATATACACCTGATATCACCGTAATCACATCACCGCAGAATAACGTGACTGTCATTTATACCTCACGGAGACCTGTAATAACTATATATATCTGATATCACCGTAATCATATCACCGCAGAATAACGTGACTGTCATTTATACCGCACGGAGACCTGTAATAACTATATACACCTGATATCACCGTAATCACATCACCGCAGAATAACGTGACTGTCATTTATACCGCACGGTGACCTGTAATAACTATATACACCTGATATCACCGTAATCACATCACCGCAGAATAACGTGACTGTCATTTATACCGCACGGTGACCTGTAATAACTATATACACCTGATATCACCGTAATCATATCACCGCAGAATAACGTGACTGTCATTTATACCGCACGGAGACCTGTAATAACTATATACACCTGATATCACCGTAATCACATCACCGCAGAATAACGTGACTGTCATTTATACCGCACGGAGACCTGTAATAACTATATACACCTGATATCACCGTAATCACATCACCGCAGAATAACGTGTCTGTCATTTATACCGCACGGTGACCTGTAATAACTATATACACCTGATATCACCGCAGAATAACGTGACTGTCATTTATACCGCACGGAGACCTGTAATAACTATATACACCTGATATCACCGTAATCATATCACCGCAGAATAACGTGACTGTCATTTATACCGCACGGTGACCTGTAATAACTATATACACCTGATATCACCGTAATCATATCACCGCAGAATAACGTGACTGTCATTTATACCGCACGGTGACCTGTAATAACTATATACACCTGATATCACCGTAATCACATCACCGCAGAATAACGTGACTGTCATTTATACCGCACGGTGACCTGTAATAACTATATACACCTTATATCACCGTAATCACATCACCGCAGAATAACGTGACTGTCATTTATACCGCACGGTGACACTGTAATAACTATATACACCTGATATCACCGTAATCACATCACCGCAGAATAACGTGACTGTCATTTATACCGCACGGTGACCTGTAATCACTATATACACCTGATATCACCGTAATCACCGCAGAATAACGTGACTGTCATTTATACCGCACGGAGACCTGTAATAACTATATACACCTGATATCACCGTAATCACATCACAGCAGAATAACGTGACTGTCATTTATACCGCACGGAGACCTGTAATAGCTATATACACCTGATATCACCGTAATCACATCACCGCAGAATAACGTGACTGTCATTTATACCGCACGGAGACGCTGTAATAACTATATACACCTGATATCACCGTAATCACATCACCGCAGAATAACGTGACTGTCATTTATACCGCACGGAGACGCTGTAATAACTATATACACCTGATATCACCGTAATCATATCACCGCAGAATAACGTGACTGTCATTTATACCGCACGGTGAACGCTGTAATAACTATATACACCTGATATCACCGTAATCACATCACCGCAGAATAACGTGACTGTCATTTATACCGCACGGTGAACGCTGTAATAACTATATACACCTGATATCACCGTAATCACATCACCGCAGAATAACGTGACTGTCATTTATACCGCACGGTGAACGCTGTAATAACTATATACACCTGATATCACCGTAATCACATCACCGCAGAATAACGTGACTGTCATTTATACCGCACGGTGACCTGTAATAACTATATACACCTGATATCACCGTAATCACATCACCGCAGAATAACGTGACTGTCATTTATACCGCACGGTGACCTGTAATAACTATATACACCTGATATCACCGTAATCATATCACCGCAGAATAACGTGACTGTCATTTATACCGCACGGAGACCTGTAATAACTATATACACCTGATATCACCGCAGAATAACGTGACTGTCATTTATACCGCACGGTGACCTGTAATAACTATATACACCTGATATCACCGTAATCACATCACCGCAGAATAACGTGACTGTCATTTATACCGCACGGTGACCTGTAATAACTATATACACCTGATATCACCGTAATCATATCACCGCAGAATAACGTGACTGTCATTTATACCGCACGGTGACCTGTAATAACTATATACACCTGATATCACCGTAATCATATCACCGCAGAATAACGTGACTGTCATTTATACCGCACGGTGACCTGTAATAACTATATACACCTGATATCACCGTAATCACATCACCGCAGAATAACGTGACTGTCATTTATACCGCACGGAGACGATGTAATAACTATATACACCTGATATCACCGTAATCATATCACCGCAGAATAACGTGACTGTCATTTATACCGCACGGAGACCTGTAATAACTATATACACCTGATATCACCGTAATCACATCACCGCAGAATAACGTGACTGTCATTTATACCGCACGGAGACCTGTAATAACTATATACACCTGATATCACCGTAATCACATCACCGCAGAATAACGTGACTGTCATTTATACCGCACGGTGACCTGTAATAACTATATATATCTGATATCACCGTAATCATATCACCGCAGAATAACGTGACTGTCATTTATACCGCACGGAGACCTGTAATAACTATATACACCTGATATCACCGTAATCATATCACCGCAGAATAACGTGACTGTCATTTATACCGCACGGTGACCTGTAATAACTATATACACCTGATATCACCGTAATCACCGCAGAATAACGTGACTGTCATTTATACCGCACGGTGACCTGTAATAACTATATACACCTGATATCACCGTAATCATATCACCGCAGAATAACGTGACTGTCATTTATACCGCACGGTGACCTGTAATAACTATATACACCTGATATCACCGTAATCATATCACCGCAGAATAACGTGACTGTCATTTATACCGCACGGAGACCTGTAATAACTATATACACCTGATATCACCGTAATCACATCACCGCAGAATAACGTGACTGTCATTTATACCGCACGGAGACCTGTAATAACTATATACACCTGATATCACCGTAATCATATCACCGCAGAATAACGTGACTGTCATTTATACCGCACGGAGACCTGTAATAACTATATACACCTGATATCACCGTAATCACATCACCGCAGAATAACGTGACTGTCATTTATACCGCACGGTGACCTGTAATAACTATATACACCTGATATCACCGTAATCATATCACCGCAGAATAACGTGACTGTCATTTATACCGCACGGAGACCTGTAATAACTATATACACCTGATATCACCGTAATCACATCACCGCAGAATAACGTGACTGTCATTTATACCGCACGGAGACCTGTAATAACTATATACACCTGATATCACCGTAATCACCGCAGAATAACGTGACTGTCATTTATACCGCACGGAGACCTGTAATAACTATATACACCTGATATCACCGTAATCACCGCAGAATAACGTGACTGTCATTTATACCGCACGGTGACCTGTAATAACTATATACACCTGATATCACCGTAATCACATCACCGCAGAATAACGTGACTGTCATTTATACCGCACGGAGACCTGTAATAACTATATACACCTGATATCACCGTAATCACATCACCGCAGAATAACGTGACTGTCATTTATACCGCACGGAGACCTGTAATAACTATATACACCTGATATCACCGTAATCACATCACCGCAGAATAACGTGACTGTCATTTATACCGCACGGTGACCTGTAATAACTATATACACCTGATATCACCGTAATCACCGCAGAATAACGTGACTGTCATTTATACCGCACGGTGACCTGTAATAACTATATACACCTGATATCACCGTAATCATATCACCGCAGAATAACGTGACTGTCATTTATACCGCACGGAGACCTGTAATAACTATATACACCTGATATCACCGTAATCACATCACCACAGAATAACGTGACTGTCATTTATACCGCACGGTGACCTGTAATAACTATATACACCTGATATCACCGTAATCATATCACCGCAGAATAACGTGACTGTCATTTATACCGCACGGTGACCTGTAATAACTATATACACCTGATATCACCGTAATCATATCACCGCAGAATAACGTGACTGTCATTTATACCGCACGGTGACCTGTAATAACTATATACACCTGATATCACCGTAATCACATCACCGCAGAATAACGTGACTGTCATTTATACCGCACGGTGACCTGTAATAACTATATACACCTGATATCACCGTAATCACATCACCGCAGAATAACGTGACTGACATTTATACCGCACGGAGACCTGTAATAGCTATATACACCTGATATCACCGTAATCATATCACCGCAGAATAACGTGACTGTCATTTATACCGCACGGAGACCTGTAATAACTATATACACCTGATATCACCGTAATCACATCACCACAGAATAACGTGACTGTCATTTATACCGCACGGTGACCTGTAATAACTATATACACCTGATATCACCGTAATCACCGCAGAATAACGTGACTGTCATTTATACCGCACGGTGACCTGTAATAACTATATACACCTGATATCACCGTAATCACCGCAGAATAACGTGACTGTCATTTATACCGCACGGTGACCTGTAATAACTATATACACCTGATATCACCGTAATCACATCACCGCAGAATAACGTGACTGTCATTTATACCGCACGGTGACCTGTAATAACTATATACACCTGATATCACCGTAATCATATCACCGCAGAATAACGTGACTGTCATTTATACCACACGGAGACCTGTAATAACTATATACACCTGATATCACCGTAATCATATCACCGCAGAATAACGTGACTGTCATTTATACCGCACGGAGACCTGTAATAACTATATACACCTGATATCACCGTAATCATATCACCGCAGAATAACGTGACTGTCATTTATACCACACGGAGACCTGTAATAACTATATACACCTGATATCACCGTAATCACATCACCGCAGAATAACGTGACTGTCATTTATACCGCACGGAGACGATGTAATAACTATATACACCTGATATCACCGTAATCATATCACCGCAGAATAACGTGACTGTCATTTATACCGCACGGAGACCTGTAATAACTATATACACCTGATATCACCGTAATCACATCACCGCAGAATAACGTGACTGTCATTTATACCGCACGGTGACCTGTAATAACTATATACACCTGATATCACCGTAATCATATCACCGCAGAATAACGTGACTGTCATTTATACCGCACGGTGACCTGTAATAACTATATATATCTGATATCACCGTAATCATATCACCGCAGAATAACGTGACTGTCATTTATACCGCACGGTGACCTGTAATAACTATATACACCTGATATCACCGTAATCATATCACCGCAGAATAACGTGACTGTCATTTATACCGCACGGAGACCTGTAATAACTATATACACCTGATATCACCGTAATCATATCACCGCAGAATAACGTGACTGTCATTTATACCGCACGGAGACCTGTAATCACTATATACACCTGATATCACCGTAATCACATCACCGCAGAATAACGTGACTGTCATTTATACCGCACGGAGACCTGTAATAACTATATACACCTGATATCACCGTAATCATATCACCGCAGAATAACGTGACTGTCATTTATACCGCACGGAGACCTGTAATAACTATATACACCTGATATCACCGTAATCACATCACCGCAGAATAACGTGACTGTCATTTATACCGCACGGAGACCTGTAATAACTATATACACCTGATATCACCGTAATCATATCACCGCAGAATAACGTGACTGACATTTATACCGCACGGAGACCTGTAATAACTATATACACCTGATATCACCGTAATCACATCACCGCAGAATAACGTGACTGTCATTTATACCGCACGGTGACCTGTAATAACTATATACACCTGATATCACCGTAATCACATCACCGCAGAATAACGTGACTGTCATTTATACCGCACGGTGACCTGTAATAACTATATACACCTGATATCACCGTAATCATATCACCGCAGGATAACGTGACTGTCATTTATACCGCACGGAGACCTGTAATAACTATATACACCTATCACCGTAATCACATCACCGCAGAATAACGTGACTGTCATTTATACCGCACGGAGACCTGTAATAACTATATACACCTGATATCACCGTAATCATATCACCGCAGAATAACGTGACTGTCATTTATACCGCACGGAGACCTGTAATAACTATATACACCTGATATCACCGTAATCACATCACCGCAGAATAACGTGACTGTCATTTATACCGCACGGAGACCTGTAATAACTATATACACCTGATATCACCGTAATCACATCACCGCAGAATAACGTGACTGTCATTTATACCGCACGGTGACCTGTAATAACTATATACACCTGATATCACCGTAATCACATCACCGCAGAATAACGTGACTGTCATTTATACCGCACGGTGACCTGTAATAACTATATACACCTGATATCACCGTAATCACATCACCGCAGAATAACGTGACTGTCATTTATACCGCACGGTGACCTGTAATAACTATATACACCTGATATCACCGTAATCACATCACCGCAGAATAACGTGACTGTCATTTATACCGCACGGTGACCTGTAATAACTATATACACCTGATATCACCGTAATCGTATCACCGCAGAATAACGTGACTGTCATTTATACCGCACGGAGACCTGTAATAACTATATACACCTGATATCACCGTAATCGTATCACCGCAGAATAACGTGACTGTCATTTATACCGCACGGTGACCTGTAATAACTATATACACCTGATATCACCGTAATCATATCACCGCAGAATAACGTGACTGTCATTTATACCGCACGGAGACCTGTAATAACTATATACACCTGATATCACCGTAATCACATCACCGCAGAATAACGTGACTGTCATTTATACCGCACGGAGACCTGTAATAACTATATACACCTGATATCACCGTAATCACATCACCGCAGAATAACGTGACTGCCATTTATACCGCACGGTGACCTGTAATAACTATATACACCTGATATCACCGTAATCACATCACCGCAGAATAACGTGACTGTCATTTATACCGCACGGAGACCTGTAATAACTATATACACCTGATATCACCGTAATCACATCACCGCAGAATAACGTGACTGTCATTTATACCGCACGGAGACCTGTAATAACTATATACACCTGATATCACCGTAATCACATCACCGCAGAATAACGTGACTGTCATTTATACCGCACGGTGACCTGTAATAACTATATACACCTGATATCACCGTAATCACATCACCGCAGAATAACGTGACTGTCATTTATACCGCACGGAGACCTGTAATAACTATATACACCTGATATCACCGTAATCACATCACCGCAGAATAACGTGACTGTCATTTATACCGCACGGAGACCTGTAATAACTATATACACCTGATATCACCGTAATCACCGCAGAATAACGTGACTGTCATTTATACCGCACGGAGACCTGTAATAACTATATACACCTGATATCACCGTAATCACATCACCGCAGAATAACGTGACTGTCATTTATACCGCACGGAGACCTGTAATAACTATATACACCTGATATCACCGTAATCACATCACCGCAGAATAACGTGACTGTCATTTATACCGCACGGAGACCTGTAATAACTATATACACCTGATATCACCGTAATCACATCACCGCAGAATAACGTGACTGTCATTTATACCGCACGGAGACCTGTAATAACTATATACACCTGATATCACCGTAATCACATCACCGCAGAATAACGTGACTGTCATTTATACCGCACGGTGACCTGTAATAACTATATACACCTGATATCACCGTAATCACATCACCGCAGAATAACGTGACTGTCATTTATACCGCACGGAGACCTGTAATAACTATATACACCTGATATCACCGTAATCATATCACCGCAGAATAACGTGACTGTCATTTATACCGCACGGTGACCTGTAATAACTATATACACCTGATATCACCGTAATCACATCACCGCAGAATAACGTGACTGTCATTTATACCGCACGGAGACCTGTAATAACTATATACACCTGATATCACCGCAGAATAACGTGACTGTCATTTATACCGCACGGTGACCTGTAATAACTATATACACCTGATATCACCGTAATCATATCACCGCAGAATAACGTGACTGTCATTTATACCGCACGGAGACCTGTAATAACTATATACACCTGATATCACCGTAATCACCGCAGAATAACGTGACTGTCATTTATACCGCACGGTGACCTGTAATAACTATATACACCTGATATCACCGTAATCACATCACCGCAGAATAACGTGACTGTCATTTATACCGCACGGTGACCTGTAATAACTATATACACCTGATATCACCGTAATCACATCACCGCAGAATAACGTGACTGTCATTTATACCGCACGGAGACCTGTAATAACTATATACACCTGATATCACCGTAATCACATCACCGCAGAATAACGTGACTGTCATTTATACCGCACGGAGACCTGTAATAACTATATACACCTGATATCACCGTAATCACATCACCGCAGAATAACGTGACTGTCATTTATACCGCACGGTGACCTGTAATAACTATATACACCTGATATCACCGTAATCACATCACCGCAGAATAACGTGACTGACATTTATACCGCACGGTGACCTGTAATAACTATATACACCTGATATCACCGTAATCACATCACCGCAGAATAACGTGACTGTCATTTATACCGCACGGAGACCTGTAATAACTATATACACCTGATATCACCGTAATCACATCACCGCAGAATAACGTGACTGTCATTTATACCGCACGGTGACCTGTAATAACTATATACACCTGATATCACCGTAATCACATCACCGCAGAATAACGTGACTGTCATTTATACCGCACGGAGACCTGTAATAACTATATACACCTGATATCACCGTAATCATATCACCGCAGAATAACGTGACTGTCATTTATACCGCACGGAGACCTGTAATAACTATATACACCTGATATCACCGTAATCGTATCACCGCAGAATAACGTGACTGTCATTTATACCGCACGGTGACCTGTAATAACTATATACACCTGATATCACCGTAATTACATCACCGCAGAATAACGTGACTGTCATTTATACCGCACGGTGACCTGTAATAACTATATACACCTGATATCACCGTAATCACCGCAGAATAACGTGACTGTCATTTATACCGCACGGTGACCTGTAATAACTATATACACCTGATATCACCGTAATCACATCACCGCAGAATAACGTGACTGTCATTTATACCGCACGGTGACCTGTAATAACTATATACACCTGATATCACCGTAATCACATCACCGCAGAATAACGTGACTGTCATTTATACCACACGGTGACCTGTAATAACTATATACACCTGATATCACCGTAATCACATCACCGCAGAATAACGTGACTATCATTTATGCCGCACGGAGACCTGTAATAACTATATACACCTGATATCACCGTAATCACATCACCGCAGAATAACGTGACTGTCATTTATACCGCACGGAGACCTGTAATAGCTATATACACCTGATATCACCGTAATCATATCACCGCAGAATAACGTGACTGTCATTTATACCGCACGGAGACCTGTAATAACTATATACACCTGATATCACCGTAATCACATCACCGCAGAATAACGTGACTGTCATTTATACCGCACGGAGACCTGTAATAACTATATACACCTGATATCACCGTAATCACATCACCGCAGAATAACGTGACTGTCATTTATACCGCACGGAGACCTGTAATAGCTATATACACCTGATATCACCGTAATCATATCACCGCAGAATAACGTGACTGTCATTTATACCGCACGGAGACCTGTAATAACTATATACACCTGATATCACCGTAATCACATCACCGCAGAATAACGTGACTGTCATTTATACCGCACGGAGACCTGTAATAACTATATACACCTGATATCACCGTAATCACATCACCGCAGAATAACGTGACTATCATTTATGCCGCACGGAGACCTGTAATAACTATATACACCTGATATCACCGTAATCACCGCAGAATAACGTGACTGTCATTTATACCGCACGGTGACCTGTAATAACTATATACACCTGATATCACCGTAATCACATCACCGCAGAATAACGTGACTGTCATTTATACCGCACGGTGACCTGTAATAACTATATACACCTGATATCACCGTAATCACATCACCGCAGAATAACGTGACTATCATTTATGCCGCACGGAGACCTGTAATAACTATATACACCTGATATCACCGTAATCACATCACCGCAGAATAACGTGACTGTCATTTATACCGCACGGAGACCTGTAATAACTATATACACCTGATATCACCGTAATCACATCACCGCAGAATAACGTGACTGTCATTTATACCGCACGGAGACCTGTAATAACTATATACACCTGATATCACCGTAATCATATCACCGCAGAATAACGTGACTGTCATTTATACCGCACGGTGACCTGTAATAACTATATACACCTGATATCACCGTAATCACATCACCGCAGAATAACGTGACTGTCATTTATACCGCACGGTGACCTGTAATAACTATATACACCTGATATCACCGTAATCACATCACCGCAGAATAACGTGACTGTCATTTATGCCGCACGGAGACCTGTAATAACTATATACACCTGATATCACCGTAATCACATCACCGCAGAATAACGTGACTGTCATTTATACCGCACGGAGACCTGTAATAACTATATACACCTGATATCACCGTAATCACATCACCGCAGAATAACGTGACTGTCATTTATACCGCACGGAGACCTGTAATAACTATATACACCTGATATCACCGTAATCATATCACCGCAGAATAACGTGACTGTCATTTATACCGCACGGTGACCTGTAATAACTATATACACCTGATATCACCGTAATCATATCACCGCAGAATAACGTGACTGTCATTTATACCGCACGGTGACCTGTAATAACTATATACACCTGATATCACCGTAATCATATCACCGCAGAATAACGTGACTGTCATTTATACCGCACGGTGACCCGTAATAACTATATACACCTGATATCACCGTAATCACATCACCGCAGAATAACGTGACTGTCATTTATACCGCACGGTGACCTGTAATAACTATATACACCTGATATCACCGTAATCACATCACCGCAGAATAACGTGACTGTCATTTATACCGCACGGTGACCTGTAATAACTATATACACCTGATATCACCGTAATCACATCACCGCAGAATAACGTGACTGTCATTTATACCGCACGGTGACCTGTAATAACTATATACACCTGATATCACCGTAATCACCGCAGAATAACGTGACTGTCATTTATACCGCACGGAGACCTGTAATAACTATATACACCTGATATCACCGTAATCACCGCAGAATAACGTGACTGTCATTTATACCGCACGGTGACCTGTAATAACTATATACACCTGATATCACCGTAATCACCGCAGAATAACGTGACTGTCATTTATACCGCACGGAGACCTGTAATAACTATATACACCTGATATCACCGTAATCACATCACCGCAGAATAACGTGACTGTCATTTATACCGCACGGAGACCTGTAATAACTATATACACCTGATATCACCGTAATCACATCACCGCAGAATAACGTGACTGTCATTTATACCGCACGGAGACCTGTAATAACTATATACACCTGATATCACCGTAATCATATCACCGCAGAATAACGTGACTGTCATTTATACCGCACGGAGACCTGTAATAACTATATACACCTGATATCACCGTAATCACATCACCGCAGAATAACGTGACTATCATTTATGCCGCACGGAGACCTGTAATAACTATATACACCTGATATCACCGTAATCATATCACCGCAGAATAACGTGACTGTCATTTATACCGCACGGTGACCTGTAATAACTATATACACCTGATATCACCGTAATCACATCACCGCAGAATAACGTGACTGTCATTTATACCGCACGGTGACCTGTAATAACTATATACACCTGATATCACCGTAATCACATCACCGCAGAATAACGTGACTGTCATTTATACCGCACGGAGACCTGTAATAACTATATACACCTGATATCACCGTAATCACATCACCGCAGAATAACGTGACTGTCATTTATACCGCACGGTGACCTGTAATAACTATATACACCTGATATCACCGTAATCACCGCAGAATAACGTGACTGTCATTTATACCGCACGGTGACCTGTAATAACTATATACACCTGATATCACCGTAATCATATCACCGCAGAATAACGTGACTGTCATTTATACCGCACGGAGACCTGTAATAACTATATACACCTGATATCACCGTAATCACATCACCGCAGAATAACGTGACTGTCATTTATACCACACGGAGACCTGTAATAACTATATACACCTGATATCACCGTAATCACATCACCGCAGAATAACGTGACTGTCATTTATACCGCACGGAGACCTGTAATAACTATATACACCTGATATCACCGTAATCATATCACCGCAGGATAACGTGACTGTCATTTATACCGCACGGTGACCTGTAATAACTATATACACCTGATATCACCGTAATCACATCACCGCAGAATAACGTGACTGTCATTTATACCGCACGGTGACCTGTAATAACTATATACACCTGATATCACCGTAATCACATCACCGCAGAATAACGTGACTGTCATTTATACCGCACGGTGACCTGTAATAACTATATACACCTGATATCACCGTAATCACATGACCGCAGAATAACGTGACTGTCATTTATACCACACGGTGACCTGTAATAACTATATACACCTGATATCACCGTAATCATATCACCGCAGAATAACGTGACTGTCATTTATACCGCACGGTGACCTGTAATAACTATATACACCTGATATCACCGTAATCATATCACCGCAGAATAACGTGACTGTCATTTATACCGCACGGTGACCTGTAATAACTATATACACCTGATATCACCGTAATCACATCACCGCAGAATAACGTGACTGTCATTTATACCGCACGGAGACCTGTAATAACTATATACACCTGATATCACCGTAATCACATCACCACAGAATAACGTGACTGTCATTTATACCGCACGGTGACCTGTAATAACTATATACACCTGATATCACCGTAATCACATCACCGCAGAATAACGTGACTGTCATTTATACCGCACGGAGACCTGTAATAACTATATACACCTGATATCACCGTAATCACATCACCGCAGAATAACGTGACTGTCATTTATACCGCACGGAGACCTGTAATAACTATATACACCTGATATCACCGTAATCACATCACCGCAGAATAACGTGACTGTCATTTATACCGCACGGTGACCTGTAATAACTATATACACCTGATATCACCGTAATCACATCACCGCAGAATAACGTGACTGCCATTTATACCGCACGGTGACCTGTAATAACTATATACACCTGATATCACCGTAATCATATCACCGCAGAATAACGTGACTGTCATTTATACCGCACGGTGACCTGTAATAACTATATACACCTGATATCACCGTAATCACATCACCGCAGAATAACGTGACTGTCATTTATACCGCACGGAGACCTGTAATAACTATATACACCTGATATCACCGTAATCACCGCAGAATAACGTGACTGTCATTTATACCGCACGGTGACCTGTAATAACTATATACACCTGATATCACCGTAATCACCGCAGAATAACGTGACTGTCATTTATACCGCACGGTGACCTGTAATAACTATATACACCTGATATCACCGTAATCACATCACCGCAGAATAACGTGACTGTCATTTATACCGCACGGTGACCTGTAATAACTATATACACCTGATATCACCGTAATCACATCACCGCAGAATAACGTGACTGTCATTTATACCGCACGGTGACCTGTAATAACTATATACACCTGATATCACCGTAATCATATCACCGCAGAATAACGTGACTGTCATTTATACCGCACGGTGACCTGTAATAACTATATACACCTGATATCACCGTAATCACCGCAGAATAACGTGACTGTCATTTATACCGCACGGAGACCTGTAATAACTATATACACCTGATATCACCGTAATCACATCACCGCAGAATAACGTGACTGTCATTTATACCGCACGGAGACCTGTAATAACTATATACACCTGATATCACCGTAATCACCGCAGAATAACGTGACTGTCATTTATACCGCACGGTGACCTGTAATAACTATATACACCTGATATCACCGTAATCACATCACCGCAGAATAACGTGACTGTCATTTATACCGCACGGTGACCTGTAATAACTATATACACCTGATATCACCGTAATCACATCACCGCAGAATAACGTGACTGTCATTTATACCGCACGGAGACCTGTAATAACTATATACACCTGATATCACCGTAATCACATCACCGCAGAATAACGTGACTGTCATTTATACCGCACGGAGACCTGTAATAACTATATACACCTGATATCACCGTAATCATATCACCGCAGAATAACGTGACTGTCATTTATACCGCACGGTGACCTGTAATAACTATATACACCTGATATCACCGTAATCACATCACCGCAGAATAACGTGACTGTCATTTATACCGCACGGAGACCTGTAATAACTATATACACCTGATATCACCGTAATCATATCACCGCAGAATAACGTGACTGTCATTTATACCGCACGGTGACCTGTAATAACTATATACACCTGATATCACCGTAATCATATCACCGCAGAATAACGTGACTGTCATTTATACCGCACGGTGACCTGTAATAACTATATACACCTGATATCACCGTAATCACATCACCGCAGAATAACGTGACTGACATTTATACCGCACGGAGACCTGTAATAACTATATACACCTGATATCACCGTAATCACATCACCGCAGAATAACGTGACTGACATTTATACCACACGGAGACCTGTAATAACTATATACACCTGATATCACCGTAATCACATCACCGCAGAATAACGTGACTGTCATTTATACCGCACGGAGACCTGTAATAACTATATACACCTGATATCACCGTAATCACATCACCGCAGAATAACGTGACTGACATTTATACCACACGGAGACCTGTAATAACTATATACACCTGATATCACCGTAATCACATCACCGCAGAATAACGTGACTGTCATTTATACCGCACGGTGACCTGTAATAACTATATACACCTGATATCACCGTAATCGTATCACCGCAGAATAACGTGACTGTCATTTATACCGCACGGAGACCTGTAATAACTATATACACCTGATATCACCGTAATCACATCACCGCAGAATAACGTGACTGTCATTTATACCGCACGGTGACCTGTAATAACTATATACACCTGATATCACCGTAATCACCGCAGAATAACGTGACTGTCATTTATACCGCACGGAGACCTGTAATAACTATATACACCTGATATCACCGTAATCACATCACCGCAGAATAACGTGACTGTCATTTATACCGCACGGTGACCTGTAATAACTATATACACCTGATATCACCGTAATCGTATCACCGCAGAATAACGTGACTGTCATTTATACCACACGGTGACCTGTAATAACTATATACACCTGATATCACCGTAATCACATCACCGCAGAATAACGTGACTGTCATTTATACCGCACGGTGACCTGTAATAACTATATACACCTGATATCACCGTAATCACCGCAGAATAACGTGACTGTCATTTATACCGCACGGAGACCTGTAATAACTATATACACCTGATATCACCGTAATCACATCACCGCAGAATAACGTGACTGTCATTTATACCGCACGGAGACCTGTAATAACTATATACACCTGATATCACCGTAATCATATCACCGCAGAATAACGTGACTGTCATTTATACCGCACGGAGACCTGTAATAACTATATACACCTGATATCACCGTAATCACATCACCGCAGAATAACGTGACTGTCATTTATACCGCACGGAGACCTGTAATAACTATATACACCTGATATCACCGTAATCATATCACCGCAGAATAACGTGACTGTCATTTATACCGCACGGTGACCTGTAATAACTATATACACCTGATATCACCGTAATCACATCACCGCAGAATAACGTGACTGCCATTTATAGCGCACGGTGACCTGTAATAACTATATACACCTGATATCACCGTAATCACATCACCGCAGAATAACGTGACTGTCATTTATACCGCACGGTGACCTGTAATAACTATATACACCTGATATCACCGTAATCATATCACCGCAGAATAACGTGACTGTCATTTATACCGCACGGAGACCTGTAATAACTATATACACCTGATATCACCGTAATCACCGCAGAATAACGTGACTGTCATTTATACCGCACGGTGACCTGTAATAACTATAAACATCTGGTATCGCCGTAATCATATCACCGCAGAATAACGTGACTGTCATTTATACCGCACGGAGACCTGTAATAACTATATACACCTGATATCACCGTAATCACATCACCGCAGAATAACGTGACTGCCATTTATACCACACGGAGACCTGTAATAACTATATACACCTGATATCACCGTAATCACATCACCGCAGAATAACGTGACTGCCATTTATACCGCACGGTGACCTGTAATAACTATATACACCTGATATCACCGTAATCACATCACCGCAGAATAACGTGACTGTCATTTATACCGCACGGTGACCTGTAATAACTATATACACCTGATATCACCGTAATCACCGCAGAATAACGTGACTGTCATTTATACCGCACGGAGACCTGTAATAACTATATACACCTGATATCACCGTAATCACATCACCGCAGAATAACGTGACTGTCATTTATACCGCACGGAGACCTGTAATAACTATATACACCTGATATCACCGTAATCACCGCAGAATAACGTGACTGTCATTTATACCGCACGGAGACCTGTAATAACTATATACACCTGATATCACCGTAATCACATCACCGCAGAATAACGTGACTGTCATTTATACCGCACGGAGACCTGTAATAACTATATACACCTGATATCACCGTAATCACATCACCGCAGAATAACGTGACTGTCATTTATACCGCACGGAGACCTGTAATAACTATATACACCTGATATCACCGTAATCACCGCAGAATAACGTGACTGCCATTTATACCGCACGGTGACCTGTAATAACTATATACACCTGATATCACCGTAATCACCGCAGAATAACGTGACTGTCATTTATACCGCACGGAGACCTGTAATAACTATATACACCTGATATCACCGTAATCACATCACCGCAGAATAACGTGACTGTCATTTATACCGCACGGAGACCTGTAATAACTATATACACCTGATATCACCGTAATCACATCACCGCAGAATAACGTGACTGTCATTTATACCGCACGGTGACCTGTAATAACTATATACACCTGATATCACCGTAATCACATCACCGCAGAATAACGTGACTGTCATTTATACCGCACGGTGACCTGTAATAACTATATACACCTGATATCACCGTAATCACATCACCGCAGAATAACGTGACTGTCATTTATACCGCACGGAGACCTGTAATAACTATATACACCTGATATCACCGTAATCACATCACCGCAGAATAACGTGACTGTCATTTATACCGCACGGAGACCTGTAATAACTATATACACCTGATATCACCGTAATCACATCACCGCAGAATAACGTGACTGTCATTTATACCGCACGGAGACCTGTAATAACTATATACACCTGATATCACCGTAATCACATCACCGCAGAATAACGTGACTGTCATTTATACCGCACGGAGACCTGTAATAACTATATACACCTGATATCACCGTAATCACATCACCGCAGAATAACGTGACTGTCATTTATACCGCACGGTGACCTGTAATAACTATATACACCTGATATCACCGTAATCACCGCAGAATAACGTGACTGTCATTTATACCGCACGGAGACCTGTAATAACTATATACACCTGATATCACCGTAATCACATCACCGCAGAATAACGTGACTGTCATTTATACCGCACGGAGACCTGTAATAACTATATACACCTGATATCACCGTAATCATATCACCGCAGAATAACGTGACTGTCATTTATACCGCACGGAGACCTGTAATAACTATATACACCTGATATCACCGTAATCACCGCAGAATAACGTGACTGTCATTTATACCGCACGGTGACCTGTAATAACTATATACACCTGATATCACCGTAATCATATCACCGCAGAATAACGTGACTGTCATTTATACCGCACGGTGACCTGTAATAACTATATACACCTGATATCACCGTAATCATATCACCGCAGAATAACGTGACTGTCATTTATACCGCACGGTGACCTGTAATAACTATATACACCTGATATCACCGTAATCATATCACCGCAGAATAACGTGACTGTCATTTATACCGCACGGTGACCTGTAATAACTATATACACCTGATATCACCGTAATCACATCACCGCAGAATAACGTGACTGACATTTATACCGCACGGAGACCTGTAATAACTATATACACCTGATATCACCGTAATCATATCACCGCAGAATAACGTGACTGTCATTTATACCGCACGGTGACCTGTAATAACTATATACACCTGATATCACCGTAATCACATCACCGCAGAATAACGTGACTGACATTTATACCGCACGGAGACCTGTAATAACTATATACACCTGATATCACCGTAATCACATCACCGCAGAATAACGTGACTGACATTTATACCACACGGAGACCTGTAATAACTATATACACCTGATATCACCGTAATCACATCACCGCAGAATAACGTGACTGTCATTTATACCGCACGGAGACCTGTAATAACTATATACACCTGATATCACCGTAATCACATCACCGCAGAATAACGTGACTGACATTTATACCACACGGAGACCTGTAATAACTATATACACCTGATATCACCGTAATCACATCACCGCAGAATAACGTGACTGTCATTTATACCGCACGGTGACCTGTAATAACTATATACACCTGATATCACCGTAATCGTATCACCGCAGAATAACGTGACTGTCATTTATACCGCACGGAGACCTGTAATAACTATATACACCTGATATCACCGTAATCACATCACCGCAGAATAACGTGACTGTCATTTATACCACACGGTGACCTGTAATAACTATATACACCTGATATCACCGTAATCACATCACCGCAGAATAACGTGACTGTCATTTATACCGCACGGTGACCTGTAATAACTATATACACCTGATATCACCGTAATCACATCACCGCAGAATAACGTGACTGACATTTATACCACACGGAGACCTGTAATAACTATATACACCTGATATCACCGTAATCACATCACCGCAGAATAACGTGACTGTCATTTATACCGCACGGAGACCTGTAATAACTATATACACCTGATATCACCGTAATCACATCACCGCAGAATAACGTGACTGACATTTATACCACACGGAGACCTGTAATAACTATATACACCTGATATCACCGTAATCACATCACCGCAGAATAACGTGACTGTCATTTATACCGCACGGTGACCTGTAATAACTATATACACCTGATATCACCGTAATCGTATCACCGCAGAATAACGTGACTGTCATTTATACCGCACGGAGACCTGTAATAACTATATACACCTGATATCACCGTAATCACATCACCGCAGAATAACGTGACTGACATTTATACCGCACGGAGACCTGTAATAACTATATACACCTGATATCACCGTAATCACATCACCGCAGAATAACGTGACTGTCATTTATACCACACGGTGACCTGTAATAACTATATACACCTGATATCACCGTAATCACATCACCGCAGAATAACGTGACTGTCATTTATACCGCACGGTGACCTGTAATAACTATATACACCTGATATCACCGTAATCACATCACCGCAGAATAACGTGACTGTCATTTATACCGCACGGAGACCTGTAATAACTATATACACCTGATATCACCGTAATCATATCACCGCAGAATAACGTGACTGTCATTTATACCGCACGGTGACCTGTAATAACTATATACACCTGATATCACCGTAATCACCGCAGAATAACGTGACTGTCATTTATACCGCACGGTGACCTGTAATAACTATATACACCTGATATCACCGTAATCACATCACCGCAGAATAACGTGACTGTCATTTATACCGCACGGTGACCTGTAATAACTATATACACCTGATATCACCGTAATCATATCACCGCAGAATAACGTGACTGTCATTTATACCGCACGGAGACCTGTAATAACTATATACACCTGATATCACCGTAATCACATCACCGCAGAATAACGTGACTGACATTTATACCACACGGAGACCTGTAATAACTATATACACCTGATATCACCGTAATCATATCACCGCAGAATAACGTGACTGTCATTTATACCGCACGGTGACCTGTAATAACTATATACACCTGATATCACCGTAATCACATCACCGCAGAATAACGTGACTGTCATTTATACCGCACGGAGACCTGTAATAACTATATACACCTGATATCACCGTAATCACATCACCGCAGAATAACGTGACTGTCATTTATACCGCACGGAGACCTGTAATAACTATATACACCTGATATCACCGTAATCACATCACCGCAGAATAACGTGACTGTCATTTATACCGCACGGAGACCTGTAATAACTATATACACCTGATATCACCGTAATCACCGCAGAATAACGTGACTGCCATTTATACCGCACGGAGACCTGTAATAACTATATACACCTGATATCACCGTAATCACCGCAGAATAACGTGACTGTCATTTATACCGCACGGAGACCTGTAATAACTATATACACCTGATATCACCGTAATCACATCACCGCAGAATAACGTGACTGCCATTTATACCGCACGGAGACCTGTAATAACTATATACACCTGATATCACCGTAATCACCGCAGAATAACGTGACTGCCATTTATACCGCACGGAGACCTGTAATAACTATATACACCTGATATCACCGTAATCACATCACCGCAGAATAACGTGACTGTCATTTATACCGCACGGTGACCTGTAATAACTATATACACCTGATATCACCGTAATCACATCACCGCAGAATAACGTGACTGTCATTTATACCGCACGGTGACCTGTAATAACTATATACACCTGATATCACCGTAATCACATCACCGCAGAATAACGTGACTGTCATTTATACCGCACGGTGACCTGTAATAACTATATACACCTGATATCACCGTAATCACATCACCGCAGAATAACGTGACTGTCATTTATACCGCACGGAGACACTGTAATAACTATATACACCTGATATCACCGTAATCACCGCAGAATAACGTGACTGTCATTTATACCGCACGGTGACCTGTAATAACTATATACACCTGATATCACCGTAATCACATCACCGCAGAATAACGTGACTGTCATTTATACCGCACGGTGACCTGTAATAACTATATACACCTGATATCACCGTAATCATATCACCGCAGAATAACGTGACTGTCATTTATACCGCACGGTGACCTGTAATAACTATATACACCTGATATCACCGTAATCACCGCAGAATAACGTGACTGTCATTTATACCGCACGGTGACCTGTAATAACTATATACACCTGATATCACCGTAATCACCGCAGAATAACGTGACTGTCATTTATACCGCACGGAGACCTGTAATAACTATATACACCTGATATCACCGTAATCACATCACCGCAGAATAACGTGACTGTCATTTATACCGCACGGAGACCTGTAATAACTATATACACCTGATATCACCGTAATCACCGCAGAATAACGTGACTGTCATTTATACCGCACGGAGACCTGTAATAACTATATACACCTGATATCACCGTAATCACCGCAGAATAACGTAACTGTCATTTATACCGCACGGTGACCTGTAATAACTATATACACCTGATATCACCGTAATCACATCACCGCAGAATAACGTGACTGTCATTTATACCGCACGGTGACCTGTAATAACTATATACACCTGATATCACCGTAATCACCGCAGAATAACGTGACTGTCATTTATACCGCACGGAGACCTGTAATAACTATATACACCTGATATCACCGTAATCACCGCAGAATAACGTGACTGTCATTTATACCGCACGGAGACCTGTAATAACTATATACACCTGATATCACCGTAATCACATCACCGCAGAATAACGTGACTGTCATTTATACCGCACGGTGACCTGTAATAACTATATACACCTGATATCACCGTAATCATATCACCGCAGAATAACGTGACTGACATTTATACCGCACGGTGACCTGTAATAACTATATACACCTGATATCACCGTAATCACCGCAGAATAACGTGACTGTCATTTATACCGCACGGAGACCTGTAATAACTATATACACCTGATATCACCATAATCACATCACCGCAGAATAACGTGACTGTCATTTATACCGCACGGTGACCTGTAATAACTATATACACCTGATATCACCGTAATCACATCACCGCAGAATAACGTGACTGTCATTTATACCGCACGGTGACCTGTAATAACTATATACACCTGATATCACCGTAATCATATCACCGCAGAATAACGTGACTGTCATTTATACCGCACGGAGACCTGTAATAACTATATACACCTGATATCACCGTAATCACATCACCGCAGAATAACGTGACTGACATTTATACCGCACGGTGACCTGTAATAACTATATACACCTGATATCACCGTAATCACCGCAGAATAACGTGACTGTCATTTATACCGCACGGAGACCTGTAATAACTATATACACCTGATATCACCATAATCACCGCAGAATAACGTGACTGTCATTTATACCGCACGGAGACCTGTAATAACTATATACACCTGATATCACCGTAATCACCGCAGAATAACGTGACTGTCATTTATACCGCACGGTGACCTGTAATAACTATATACACCTGATATCACCGTAATCACATCACCGCAGAATAACGTGACTGTCATTTATACCGCACGGTGACCTGTAATAACTATATACACCTGATATCACCGTAATCATATCACCGCAGAATAACGTGACTGTCATTTATACCGCACGGAGACCTGTAATAACTATATATATCTGATATCACCGTAATCACATCACCGCAGAATAACGTGACTGCCATTTATACCGCACGGAGACCTGTAATAACTATATACACCTGATATCACCGTAATCATATCACCGCAGAATAACGTGACTGTCATTTATACCGCACGGAGACCTGTAATAACTATATACACCTGATATCACCGTAATCACATCACCGCAGAATAACGTGACTGTCATTTATACCGCACGGAGACCTGTAATAACTATATACACCTGATATCACCGTAATCATATCACCGCAGAATAACGTGACTGTCATTTATACCGCACGGTGACCTGTAATAACTATATACACCTGATATCACCGTAATCACATCACCGCAGAATAACGTGACTGTCATTTATACCGCACGGAGACCTGTAATAACTATATACACCTGATATCACCGTAATCACCGCAGAATAACGTGACTGTCATTTATACCGCACGGAGACCTGTAATAACTATATACACCTGATATCACCGTAATCACATCACCGCAGAATAACGTGACTGTCATTTATACCGCACGGTGACCTGTAATAACTATATACACCTGATATCACCGTAATCACATCACCGCAGAATAACGTGACTGTCATTTATACCGCACGGTGACCTGTAATAACTATATACACCTGATATCACCGTAATCACATCACCGCAGAATAACGTGACTGTCATTTATACCGCACGGTGACCTGTAATAACTATATACACCTGATATCACCGTAATCACATCACCGCAGAATAACGTGACTGTCATTTATACCGCACGGAGACCTGTAATAACTATATACACCTGATATCACCGTAATCACATCACCGCAGAATAACGTGACTGTCATTTATACCGCACGGTGACCTGTAATAACTATATACACCTGATATCACCGTAATCATATCACCGCAGAATAACGTGACTGTCATTTATACCGCACGGTGACCTGTAATAACTATATACACCTGATATCACCGTAATCACATCACCGCAGAATAACGTGACTGTCATTTATACCGCACGGTGACCTGTAATAACTATATACACCTGATATCACCGTAATCACATCACCGCAGAATAACGTGACTGTCATTTATACCGCACGGAGACCTGTAATAACTATATACACCTGATATCACCGTAATCACCGCAGAATAACGTGACTGTCATTTATACCGCACGGTGACCTGTAATAACTATATACACCTGATATCACCGTAATCATATCACCGCAGAATAACGTGACTGTCATTTATACCGCACGGAGACACTGTAATAACTATATACACCTGATATCACCGTAATCACATCACCGCAGAATAACGTGACTGTCATTTATACCGCACGGTGACCTGTAATAACTATATACACCTGATATCACCGTAATCACCGCAGAATAACGTAACTGTCATTTATACCGCACGGTGACCTGTAATAACTATATACACCTGATATCACCGTAATCATATCACCGCAGAATAACGTGACTGTCATTTATACCGCACGGTGACCTGTAATAACTATATACACCTGATATCACCGTAATCACATCACCGCAGAATAACGTGACTGTCATTTATACCGCACGGAGACCTGTAATAACTATATACACCTGATATCACCGTAATCACATCACCGCAGAATAACGTGACTGTCATTTATACCGCACGGTGACCTGTAATAACTATATACACCTGATATCACCGTAATCATATCACCGCAGAATAACGTGACTGCCATTTATACCGCACGGTGACCTGTAATAACTATATACACCTGATATCACCGTAATCACATCACCGCAGAATAACGTGACTGTCATTTATACCGCACGGAGACCTGTAATAACTATATACACCTGATATCACCGTAATCACCGCAGAATAACGTGACTGTCATTTATACCGCACGGTGACCTGTAATAACTATATACACCTGATATCACCGTAATCACATCACCGCAGAATAACGTGACTGTCATTTATACCGCACGGAGACCTGTAATAACTATATACACCTGATATCACCGTAATCATATCACCGCAGAATAACGTGACTGACATTTATACCGCACGGAGACCTGTAATAACTATATACACCTGATATCACCGTAATCACATCACCGCAGAATAACGTGACTGTCATTTATACCGCACGGAGACCTGTAATAACTATATACACCTGATATCACCGTAATCATATCACCGCAGAATAACGTGACTGTCATTTATACCGCACGGTGACCTGTAATAACTATATACACCTGATATCACCGTAATCACATGACCGCAGAATAACGTGACTGTCATTTATACCGCACGGTGACCTGTAATAACTATATACACCTGATATCACCGTAATCACATCACCGCAGAATAACGTGACTGTCATTTATACCGCACGGTGACCTGTAATAACTATATACACCTGATATCACCGTAATCACATCACCGCAGAATAACGTGACTGTCATTTATACCGCACGGTGACCTGTAATAACTATATACACCTGATATCACCGTAATCACCGCAGAATAACGTGACTGTCATTTATACCGCACGGTGACCTGTAATAACTATATACACCTGATATCACCGTAATCACATCACCGCAGAATAACGTGACTGTCATTTATACCACACGGTGACCTGTAATAACTATATACACCTGATATCACCGTAATCACATCACCGCAGAATAACGTGACTGACATTTATACCGCACGGTGACCTGTAATAACTATATACACCTGATATCACCGTAATCACCGCAGAATAACGTGACTGTCATTTATACCGCACGGAGACCTGTAATAACTATATACACCTGATATCACCGTAATCACATCACCGCAGAATAACGTGACTGTCATTTATACCGCACGGTGACCTGTAATAACTATATACACCTGATATCACCGTAATCATATCACCGCAGAATAACGTAACTGTCATTTATACCGCACGGAGACCTGTAATAACTATATACACCTGATATCACCGTAATCACATCACCGCAGAATAACGTGACTGTCATTTATACCGCACGGTGACCTGTAATAACTATATACACCTGATATCACCGTAATCACCGCAGAATAACGTGACTGTCATTTATACCGCACGGTGACCTGTAATAACTATATACACCTGATATCACCGTAATCGTATCACCGCAGAATAACGTGACTGTCATTTATACCACACGGTGACCTGTAATAACTATATACACCTGATATCACTGTAATCACATCACCACAGAATAACGTGACTGTCATTTATACCGCACGGTGACCTGTAATAACTATATACACCTGATATCACCGTAATCACATCACCGCAGAATAACGTGACTGTCATTTATACCGCACGGAGACCTGTAATAACTATATACACCTGATATCACCGTAATCACATCACCACAGAATAACGTGACTGTCATTTATACCGCACGGAGACCTGTAATAACTATATACACCTGATATCACCGTAATCACCGCAGAATAACGTGACTGTCATTTATACCGCACGGTGACCTGTAATAACTATATACACCTGATATCACCGTAATCACATCACCGCAGAATAACGTGACTGTCATTTATACCGCACGGAGACCTGTAATAACTATATACACCTGATATCACCGTAATCACATCACCGCAGAATAACGTGACTGTCATTTATACCGCACGGTGACCTGTAATAACTATATACACCTGATATCACCGTAATCACATCACCACAGAATAACGTGACTGTCATTTATACCGCACGGTGACCTGTAATAACTATATACACCTGATATCACCGTAATCACATCACCACAGAATAACGTGACTGTCATTTATACCACACGGTGACCTGTAATAACTATATACACCTGATATCACCGTAATCACATCACCGCAGAATAACGTGACTGTCATTTATACCGCACGGTGACCTGTAATAACTATATACACCTGATATCACCGTAATCACATCACCGCAGAATAACGTGACTGTCATTTATACCGCACGGTGACCCGTAATAACTATATACACCTGATATCACCGTAATCACCGCAGAATAACGTGACTGTCATTTATACCGCACGGAGACCTGTAATAACTATATACACCTGATATCACCGTAATCACCGCAGAATAACGTGACTGTCATTTATACCGCACGGAGACCTGTAATAACTATATACACCTGATATCACCGTAATCACATCACCGCAGAATAACGTGACTGACATTTATAGCGCACGGTGACCTGTAATAACTATATACACCTGATATCACCGTAATCACATCACCGCAGAATAACGTGACTGTCATTTATACCGCACGGTGACCTGTAATAACTATATACACCTGATATCACCGTAATCACATCACCGCAGAATAACGTGACTGTCATTTATACCGCACGGAGACCTGTAATAACTATATACACCTGATATCACCGTAATCACATCACCGCAGAATAACGTGACTGTCATTTATACCGCACGGTGACCTGTAATAACTATATACACCTGATATCACCGTAATCACATCACCGCAGAATAACGTGACTGTCATTTATACCGCACGGTGACCTGTAATAACTATATACACCTGATATCACCGTAATCATATCACCGCAGAATAACGTAACTGTCATTTATACCGCACGGTGACCTGTAATAACTATATACACCTGATATCACCGTAATCATATCACCGCAGAATAACGTAACTGTCATTTATACCGCACGGTGACCTGTAATAACTATATACACCTGATATCACCGTAATCACATCACCGCAGAATAACGTGACAGTAAGCCCAGCGTAATGTAGGCGCAGCCGTAATGAAGCAAGCGCATGACTAGGTGTTTGGGAGTTCTAGGCTATTATGTATTAGGTATTATGTGTTAGGCTATATTTGTAGGGATGGGAGGGTTATGTGAAAGGGGGCATGGGGCAAAATGTATCTATATGTGGTGGGTGGAGAATAAAGTATATAAGTCCATGCGGGGAAGAGGCAGCCCTCTTTCCCGCTGGACAACAGGAGAAATTTTTGTCCCGCCCGCCCTCCCAGTATTTTCTCCTGTTTATGGGAATTTGTCGGTTGGGGTTTTGTTTTGTCACAGTAGCAATGGCGGTAGGAGGAGGGGTCTTTGGAGGCACGGAATGAGAAGGAGAAGCAACAATGGAGATTGTTGCAAGAGAACTCGGGGCGTTTAACCCGGGATAGTATTGGAGGGGCTGGGGAGTGGTTACCCAGCTCATATATATTCCTGATGGGCAGGGTCCCCAGGAAGGGAGAGAGAGGTCTTGGACATGGTTGGTGCCCTCGGGTCAGGTGCAGAACGGCTGTAGGGTAAGGGGTCCAGACCTAATAAGGAAACGATGGAGTTTAATGATTGAAGTGCCTTCAAGGATCCTTTATCTGGAGTTGGGAAATAGAGCAGGATGTTATCATGGAGTTATGATGTGTTTATGGTTATGCTCTTTTTCAGAAAAAAGGTGTGTTTAATAAATGGCTGCTGTGGCCTTTACACCAAAATTCATGTGTGGTCTCTTATTGGGGTTTGGGGTGTAAGGTCGTAGATAGCGGAAGCATCAAACATACCTTAAGTCATGTCATTTATACCGCACGGTGACCTGTAATAACTATATACACCTGATATCACCGTAATCACATCACCGCAGAATAACGTGACTGTCATTTATACCGCACGGAGACCTGTAATAACTATATACACCTGATATCACCGTAATCATATCACCGCAGAATAACGTGACTGTCATTTATACCGCACGGTGACCTGTAATAACTATATACACCTGATATCACCGTAATCATATCACCGCAGAATAACGTGACTGTCATTTATACCGCACGGTGACCTGTAATAACTATATACACCTGATATCACCGTAATCACATCACCGCAGAATAACGTGACTGACATTTATACCGCACGGTGACCTGTAATAACTATATACACCTGATATCACCGTAATCACATCACCGCAGAATAACGTGACTGTCATTTATACCGCACGGTGACCTGTAATAACTATATACACCTGATATCACCGTAATCACATCACCGCAGAATAACGTGACTGTCATTTATACCGCACGGAGACCTGTAATAACTATATACACCTGATATCACCGTAATCACATCACCGCAGAATAACGTGACTGTCATTTATACCGCACGGAGACCTGTAATAACTATATACACCTGATATCACCGTAATCACATCACCGCAGAATAACGTGACTGTCATTTATACCGCACGGAGACCTGTAATAACTATATACACCTGATATCACCGTAATCACATCACCGCAGAATAACGTGACTGTCATTTATACCGCACGGAGACCTGTAATAACTATATACACCTGATATCACCGTAATCACATCACCGCAGAATAACGTGACTGTCATTTATACCGCACGGAGACCTGTAATAACTATATACACCTGATATCACCGTAATCATATCACCGCAGAATAACGTAACTGTCATTTATACCGCACGGTGACCTGTAATAACTATATACACCTGATATCACCGTAATCACATCACCGCAGAATAACGTGACTGTCATTTATACCGCACGGTGACCTGTAATAACTATATACACCTGATATCACCGTAATCACATCACCGCAGAATAACGTGACTGTCATTTATACCGCACGGAGACCTGTAATAACTATATACACCTGATATCACCGTAATCACATCACCGCAGAATAACGTGACTGTCATTTATACCGCACGGAGACGCTGTAATAACTATATACACCTGATATCACCGTAATCACATCACCGCAGAATAACGTGACTGTCATTTATACCGCACGGTGACCTGTAATAACTATATACACCTGATATCACCGTAATCACATCACCGCAGAATAACGTGACTGTCATTTATACCGCACGGAGACCTGTAATAACTATATACACCTGATATCACCGTAATCATATCACCGCAGAATAACGTGACTGTCATTTATACCGCACGGAGACCTGTAATAACTATATACACCTGATATCACCGTAATCATATCACCGCAGAATAACGTGACTGTCATTTATTTCGCACGGTGACCTGTAATAACTATATACACCTGATATCACCGTAATCATATCACCGCAGAATAACGTGACTGTCATTTATACCGCACGGAGACCTGTAATAACTATATACACCTGATATCACCGTAATCACATCACCGCAGAATAACGTGACTGTCATTTATACCGCACGGAGACCTGTAATAACTATATACACCTGATATCACCGTAATCACATCACCGCAGAATAACGTGACTGTCATTTATACCGCACGGAGACCTGTAATAACTATATACACCTGATATCACCGTAATCACATCACCACAGAATAACGTGACTGTCATTTATACCGCACGGTGAACGCTGTAATAACTATAAACATCTGATATCACCGTAATCACATCACCGCAGAATAACGTGACTGTCATTTATACCGCACGGAGACCTGTAATAACTATATACACCTGATATCACCGTAATCACATCACCGCAGAATAACGTGACTGTCATTTATACCGCACGGAGACCTGTAATAACTATATACACCTGATATCACCGTAATCACATCACCGCAGAATAACGTGACTGTCATTTATACCGCACGGAGACGCTGTAATAACTATATACACCTGATATCACCGTAATCACATCACCGCAGAATAACGTGACTGTCATTTATACCGCACGGTGACCTGTAATAACTATATACACCTGATATCACCGTAATCACATCACCGCAGAATAACGTGACTGTCATTTATACCGCACGGAGACCTGTAATAACTATATACACCTGATATCACCGTAATCATATCACCGCAGAATAACGTGACTGTCATTTATACCGCACGGAGACCTGTAATAACTATATACACCTGATATCACCGTAATCATATCACCGCAGAATAACGTGACTGTCATTTATTTCGCACGGTGACCTGTAATAACTATATACACCTGATATCACCGTAATCATATCACCGCAGAATAACGTGACTGTCATTTATACCGCACGGAGACCTGTAATAACTATATACACCTGATATCACCGTAATCACATCACCGCAGAATAACGTGACTGTCATTTATACCGCACGGAGACCTGTAATAACTATATACACCTGATATCACCGTAATCACATCACCGCAGAATAACGTGACTGTCATTTATACCGCACGGAGACCTGTAATAACTATATACACCTGATATCACCGTAATCACATCACCACAGAATAACGTGACTGTCATTTATACCGCACGGTGAACGCTGTAATAACTATAAACATCTGATATCACCGTAATCACATCACCGCAGAATAACGTGACTGTCATTTATACCGCACGGTGACCTGTAATAACTATATACACCTGATATCACCGTAATCACATCACCGCAGAATAACGTGACTGTCATTTATACCGCACGGTGACCTGTAATAACTATATACACCTGATATCACCGTAATCATATCACCGCAGAATAACGTGACTGTCATTTATACCGCACGGTGACCTGTAATAACTATATACACCTGATATCACCGTAATCACCGCAGAATAACGTGACTGTCATTTATACCGCACGGAGACCTGTAATAACTATATACACCTGATATCACCGTAATCATATCACCGCAGAATAACGTGACTGTCATTTATACCGCACGGAGACCTGTAATAACTATATACACCTGATATCACCGTAATCACCGCAGAATAACGTGACTGTCATTTATACCGCACGGTGACCTGTAATAACTATATACACCTGATATCACCGTAATCACCGCAGAATAACGTGACTGTCATTTATACCGCACGGAGACCTGTAATAACTATATACACCTGATATCACCGTAATCACCGCAGAATAACGTGACTGTCATTTATACCGCACGGTGACCTGTAATAACTATATACACCTGATATCACCGTAATCACCGCAGAATAACGTGACTGTCATTTATACCGCACGGAGACCTGTAATAACTATATACACCTGATATCACCGTAATCACCGCAGAATAACGTGACTGCCATTTATACCGCACGGTGACCTGTAATAACTATATACACCTGATATCACCGTAATCACATCACCGCAGAATAACGTGACTGTCATTTATACCGCACGGAGACCTGTAATAACTATATACACCTGATATCACCATAATCACATCACCGCAGAATAACGTGACTGTCATTTATACCGCACGGAGACCTGTAATAACTATATACACCTGATATCACCGTAATCACCGCAGAATAACGTGACTGTCATTTATACCGCACGGTGACCTGTAATAACTATATACACCTGATATCACCGTAATCACATCACCGCAGAATAACGTGACTGTCATTTATACCGCACGGTGACCTGTAATAACTATATACACCTGATATCACCGTAATCATATCACCGCAGAATAACGTGACTGTCATTTATACCGCACGGAGACCTGTAATAACTATATACACCTGATATCACCGTAATCACATCACCGCAGAATAACGTGACTGACATTTATACCGCACGGAGACGCTGTAATAACTATATACACCTGATATCACCGTAATCACATCACCGCAGAATAACGTGACTGTCATTTATACCGCACGGTGACCTGTAATAACTATATACACCTGATATCACCGTAATCACCGCAGAATAACGTGACTGTCATTTATACCGCACGGTGACCTGTAATAACTATATACACCTGATATCACCGTAATCACCGCAGAATAACGTGACTGTCATTTATACCGCACGGTGACCTGTAATAACTATATACACCTGATATCACCGTAATCACATCACCGCAGAATAACGTGACTGTCATTTATACCGCACGGAGACCTGTAATAACTATATACACCTGATATCACCGTAATCATATCACCGCAGAATAACGTGACTGTCATTTATACCGCACGGAGACCTGTAATAACTATATACACCTGATATCACCGTAATCACATCACCGCAGAATAACGTGACTGTCATTTATACCGCACGGAGACCTGTAATAACTATATACACCTGATATCACCGTAATCACATCACCGCAGAATAACGTGACTGTCATTTATACCGCACGGTGACCTGTAATAACTATATACACCTGATATCACCGTAATCACATCACCGCAGAATAACGTGACTGTCATTTATACCGCACGGTGACCTGTAATAACTATATACACCTGATATCACCGTAATCATATCACCGCAGAATAACGTGACTGTCATTTATACCGCACGGAGACCTGTAATAACTATATACACCTGATATCACCGTAATCATATCACCGCAGAATAACGTGACTGTCATTTATACCACACGGTGACCTGTAATAACTATATACACCTGATATCACCGTAATCACCGCAGAATAACGTGACTGTCATTTATACCGCACGGAGACCTGTAATAACTATATACACCTGATATCACCGTAATCATATCACCGCAGAATAACGTGACTGACATTTATACCGCACGGAGACGCTGTAATAACTATATACACCTGATATCACCGTAATCACATCACCGCAGAATAACGTGACTGTCATTTATACCGCACGGTGACCTGTAATAACTATATACACCTGATATCACCGTAATCACCGCAGAATAACGTGACTGTCATTTATACCGCACGGTGACCTGTAATAACTATATACACCTGATATCACCGTAATCACCGCAGAATAACGTGACTGTCATTTATACCGCACGGTGACCTGTAATAACTATATACACCTGATATCACCGTAATCACATCACCGCAGAATAACGTGACTGTCATTTATACCGCACGGAGACCTGTAATAACTATATACACCTGATATCACCGTAATCACATCACCGCAGAATAACGTGACTGTCATTTATACCGCACGGAGACCTGTAATAACTATATACACCTGATATCACCGTAATCATATCACCGCAGAATAACGTGACTGTCATTTATACCGCACGGAGACCTGTAATAACTATATACACCTGATATCACCGTAATCACATCACCGCAGAATAACGTGACTGTCATTTATACCGCACGGAGACCTGTAATAACTATATACACCTGATATCACCGTAATCACATCACCGCAGAATAACGTGACTGTCATTTATACCGCACGGTGACCTGTAATAACTATATACACCTGATATCACCGTAATCACATCACCGCAGAATAACGTGACTGTCATTTATACCGCACGGAGACGCTGTAATAACTATATACACCTGATATCACCGTAATCATATCACCGCAGAATAACGTGATTGTCATTTATACCGCACGGTGACCTGTAATAACTATATACACCTGATATCACCGTAATCACATCACCGCAGAATAACGTGACTGACATTTATACCGCACGGTGACCTGTAATAACTATATACACCTGATATCACCGTAATCACATCACCGCAGAATAACGTGACTGTCATTTATACCGCACGGTGACCTGTAATAACTATATACACCTGATATCACCGTAATCACCGCAGAATAACGTGACTGTCATTTATACCGCACGGTGACCTGTAATAACTATATACACCTGATATCACCGTAATCACATCACCGCAGAATAACGTGACTGTCATTTATACCGCACGGAGACCTGTAATAACTATATACACCTGATATCACCGTAATCACATCACCGCAGAATAACGTGACTGTCATTTATACCGCACGGTGACCTGTAATAACTATATACACCTGATATCACCGTAATCACATCACCGCAGAATAACGTGACTGTCATTTATACCGCACGGTGACCTGTAATAACTATATACACCTGATATCACCGTAATCATATCACCGCAGAATAACGTGACTGTCATTTATACCACACGGTGACCTGTAATAACTATATACACCTGATATCATCGTAATCATATCACCGCAGAATAACGTGACTATCATTTATACCGCACGGTGACCTGTAATAACTATATACACCTGATATCACCGTAATCATATCACCGCAGAATAACGTGACTGTCATTTATACCGCACGGAGACCTGTAATAACTATATACACCTGATATCACCGTAATCACATCACCGCAGAATAACGTGACTGTCATTTATACCGCACGGAGACCTGTAATAACTATATACACCTGATATCACCGTAATCATATCACCGCAGAATAACGTGACTGTCATTTATACCGCACGGTGACCTGTAATAACTATATACACCTGATATCACCGTAATCACATCACCGCAGAATAACGTGACTGTCATTTATACCGCACGGTGACCTGTAATAACTATATACACCTGATATCACCGTAATCACATCACCGCAGAATAACGTGACTGTCATTTATACCGCACGGTGACCTGTAATAACTATATACACCTGATATCACCGTAATCATATCACCGCAGAATAACGTGACTGTCATTTATACCGCACGGAGACGCTGTAATAACTATATACACCTGATATCACCGTAATCACATCACCGCAGAATAACGTGACTGTCATTTATACCGCACGGAGACCTGTAATAACTATATACACCTGATATCACCGTAATCACCGCAGAATAACGTGACTGTCATTTATACCGCACGGAGACCTGTAATAACTATATACACCTGATATCACCGTAATCACCGCAGAATAACGTGACTGTCATTTATACCGCACGGAGACCTGTAATAACTATATACACCTGATATCACCGTAATCATATCACCGCAGAATAACGTGACTGTCATTTATACCGCACGGTGACCTGTAATAACTATATACACCTGATATCACCGTAATCACATCACCGCAGAATAACGTGACTGTCATTTATACCGCACGGTGACCTGTAATAACTATATACACCTGATATCACCGTAATCACATCACCGCAGAATAACGTGACTGTCATTTATACCGCACGGAGACCTGTAATAACTATATACACCTGATATCACCGTAATCACATCACCGCAGAATAACGTGACTGTCATTTATACCGCACGGAGACCTGTAATAACTATATACACCTGATATCATCGTAATCATATCACCGCAGAATAACGTGACTGTCATTTATACCGCACGGAGACCTGTAATAACTATATACACCTGATATCACCGTAATCACATCACCGCAGAATAACGTGACTGTCATTTATACCGCACGGAGACCTGTAATAACTATATACACCTGATATCACCGTAATCACATCACCGCAGAATAACGTGACTGTCATTTATACCGCACGGAGACCTGTAATAACTATATACACCTGATATCACCGTAATCACATCACCGCAGAATAACGTGACTGTCATTTATACCGCACGGAGACCTGTAATAACTATATACACCTGATATCACCGTAATCACCGCAGAATAACGTGACTGTCATTTATACCGCACGGAGACCTGTAATAACTATATACACCTGATATCACCGTAATCATATCACCGCAGAATAACGTGACTGTCATTTATACCGCACGGAGACCTGTAATAACTATATACACCTGATATCACCGTAATCATATCACCGCAGAATAACGTGACTGTCATTTATACCGCACGGTGACCTGTAATAACTATATACACCTGATATCACCGTAATCACATCACCGCAGAATAACGTGACTGTCATTTATACCGCACGGAGACCTGTAATAACTATATACACCTGATATCACCGTAATCACATCACCGCAGAATAACGTGACTGTCATTTATACCGCACGGTGACCTGTAATAACTATATACACCTGATATCACCGTAATCACATCACCGCAGAATAACGTGACAGTCATTTATACCGCACGGTGACCTGTAATAACTATATACACCTGATATCACCGTAATCACATCACCGCAGAATAACGTGACTGTCATTTATACCGCACGGAGACCTGTAATAACTATATACACCTGATATCACCGTAATCACCGCAGAATAACGTGACTGTCATTTATACCGCACGGTGACCTGTAATAACTATATACACCTGATATCACCGTAATCACATCACCGCAGAATAACGTGTCTGTCATTTATACCGCACGGAGACCTGTAATAACTATATACACCTGATATCACCGTAATCATATCACCGCAGAATAACGTGACTGTCATTTATACCGCACGGTGACCTGTAATAACTATATACACCTGATATCACCGTAATCATATCACCGCAGAATAACGTGACTGTCATTTATACCGCACGGTGACCTGTAATAACTATATACACCTGATATCACCGTAATCACATCACCGCAGAATAACGTGACTGTCATTTATACCGCACGGAGACCTGTAATAACTATATACACCTGATATCACCGTAATCACATCACCGCAGAATAACGTGACTGTCATTTATACCACACGGAGACCTGTAATAACTATATACACCTGATATCACCGTAATCACATCACCGCAGAATAACGTGACTGTCATTTATACCGCACGGTGACCTGTAATAACTATATACACCTGATATCACCGTAATCACCGCAGAATAACGTGACTGTCATTTATACCGCACGGAGACCTGTAATAACTATATACACCTGATATCACCGTAATCACCGCAGAATAACGTGACTGTCATTTATACCGCACGGAGACCTGTAATAACTATATACACCTGATATCACCGTAATCACATCACCGCAGAATAACGTGACTGTCATTTATACCGCACGGAGACCTGTAATAACTATATACACCTGATATCACCGTAATCACATCACCGCAGAATAACGTGACTGTCATTTATACCGCACGGTGACCTGTAATAACTATATACACCTGATATCACCGTAATCACATCACCGCAGAATAACGTGACTGTCATTTATACCACACGGAGACCTGTAATAACTATATACACCTGATATCACCGTAATCATATCACCGCAGAATAACGTGACTGTCATTTATACCGCACGGAGACACTGTAATAACTATATACACCTGATATCACCGTAATCATATCACCGCAGAATAACGTGACTGTCATTTATACCACACGGAGACCTGTAATAACTATATACACCTGATATCACCGTAATCACATCACCGCAGAATAACGTGACTGTCATTTATACCGCACGGTGACCTGTAATAACTATATACACCTGATATCACCGTAATCACCGCAGAATAACGTGACTGTCATTTATACCGCACAGTGACCTGTAATAACTATATACACCTGATATCACCGTAATCATATCACCGCAGAATAACGTGACTGTCATTTATACCGCACGGTGACCTGTAATAACTATATACACCTGATATCACCGTAATCATATCACCGCAGAATAACGTGACTGTCATTTATACCGCACGGTGACCTGTAATAACTATATACACCTGATATCACCGTAATCACCGCAGAATAACGTGACTGTCATTTATACCGCACAGTGACCTGTAATAACTATATACACCTGATATCACCGTAATCACATCACCGCAGAATAACGTGACTGTCATTTATACCGCACGGAGACCTGTAATAACTATATACACCTGATATCACCGTAATCATATCACCGCAGAATAACGTGACTGTCATTTATACCGCACGGTGACCTGTAATAACTATATACACCTGATATCACCGTAATCACCGCAGAATAACGTGACTGTCATTTATACCGCACAGTGACCTGTAATAACTATATACACCTGATATCACCGTAATCACATCACCGCAGAATAACGTGACTGTCATTTATACCGCACGGAGACCTGTAATAACTATATACACCTGATATCACCGTAATCACATCACCGCAGAATAACGTGACTGTCATTTATACCACACGGTGACCTGTAATAACTATATACACCTGATATCACCGTAATCACATCACCACAGAATAACGTGACTGTCATTTATACCACACGGTGACCTGTAATAACTATATACACCTGATATCACCGTAATCACATCACCGCAGAATAACGTGACTGTCATTTATACCGCACGGTGACCTGTAATAACTATATACACCTGATATCACCGTAATCACATCACCACAGAATAACGTGACTGTCATTTATACCACACGGTGACCTGTAATAACTATATACACCTGATATCACCGTAATCACATCACCGCAGAATAACGTGACTGTCATTTATACCGCACGGTGACCTGTAATAACTATATACACCTGATATCACCGTAATCACCGCAGAATAACGTGACTGTCATTTATACCGCACGGTGACACTGTAATAACTATATACACCTGATATCACCGTAATCACATCACCGCAGAATAACGTGACTGTCATTTATACCGCACGGAGACCTGTAATAACTATATACACCTGATATCACCGTAATCACATCACCGCAGAATAACGTGACTGTCATTTATACCGCACGGAGACCTGTAATAACTATATACACCTGATATCACCGTAATCACATCACCGCAGAATAACGTGACTGTCATTTATACCACACGGTGACCTGTAATAACTATATACACCTGATATCACCATAATCACATCACCACAGAATAACGTGACTGTCATTTATACCACACGGTGACCTGTAATAACTATATACACCTGATATCACCGTAATCACATCACCACAGAATAACGTGACTGTCATTTATACCACACGGTGACCTGTAATAACTATATACACCTGATATCACCGTAATCATATCACCGCAGAATAACGTGACTGACATTTATACCGCACGGAGACGCTGTAATAACTATATACACCTGATATCACCGTAATCACATCACCGTAGAATAACGTGACTGTCATTTATACCGCACGGTGACCTGTAATAACTATATACACCTGATATCACCGTAATCACATCACCGCAGAATAACGTGACTGTCATTTATACCGCACGGTGACACTGTAATAACTATATACACCTGATATCACCGTAATCACATCACCGCAGAATAACGTGACTGTCATTTATACCGCACGGAGACCTGTAATAACTATATACACCTGATATCACCGTAATCACCGCAGAATAACGTGACTGTCATTTATACCGCACGGAGACCTGTAATAACTATATACACCTGATATCACCGTAATCATATCACCGCAGAATAACGTGACTGTCATTTATACCGCACGGTGACCTGTAATAACTATATACACCTGATATCACCGTAATCACCGCAGAATAACGTGACTGTCATTTATACCGCACGGAGACCTGTAATAACTATATACACCTGATATCACCGTAATCATATCACCGCAGAATAACGTGACTGTCATTTATACCGCACGGTGACCTGTAATAACTATATACACCTGATATCACCGTAATCACCGCAGAATAACGTGACTGTCATTTATACCGCACGGTGACCTGTAATAACTATATACACCTGATATCACCGTAATCACATCACCGCAGAATAACGTGACTGTCATTTATACCGCACGGTGACCTGTAATAACTATATACACCTGATATCACCGTAATCACATCACCGCAGAATAACGTGACTGTCATTTATACCACACGGAGACCTGTAATAACTATATACACCTGATATCACCGTAATCACATCACCGCAGAATAACGTGACTGTCATTTATACCGCACGGTGACCTGTAATAACTATATACACCTGATATCACCGTAATCACATCACCGCAGAATAACGTGACTGTCATTTATACCGCACGGTGACCTGTAATAACTATATACACCTGATATCACCGTAATCATATCACCGCAGAATAACGTGACTGTCATTTATACCGCACGGTGACCTGTAATAACTATATACACCTGATATCACCGTAATCATATCACCGCAGAATAACGTGACTATCATTTATACCGCACGGAGACGCTGTAATAACTATATACACCTGATATCACCGTATTCACATCACCGCAGAATAACGTGACTGTCATTTATACCGCACAGTGACCTGTAATAACTATATACACCTGATATCACCGTAATCACATCACCGCAGAATAACGTGACTGTCATTTATACCGCACGGAGACCTGTAATAACTATATACACCTGATATCACCGTAATCACATCACCGCATAATAACGTGACTGTCATTTATACCGCACGGTGACCTGTATTAACTATATACACCTGATATCACCGTAATCACCGCAGAATAACGTGACTGTCATTTATACCGCACAGTGACCTGTAATAACTATATACACCTGATATCACCGTAATCACCGCAGAATAACGTGACTGACATTTATACCGCACGGAGACCTGTAATAACTATATACACCTGATATCACCGTAATCACATCACCGCAGAATAACGTAACTGACATTTATACCGCACGGAGACCTGTAATAACTATATACACCTGATATCACCGTAATCATATCACCGCAGAATAACGTGACTGCCATTTATACCGCACGGAGACCTGTAATAACTATATACACCTGATATCACCGTAATCACATCACCGCAGAATAACGTGACTGTCATTTATACCGCACGGTGACCTGTAATAACTATATACACCTGATATCACCGTAATCATATCACCGCAGAATAACGTGACTGTCATTTATACCGCACGGAGACCTGTAATAACTATATACACCTGATATCACCGTAATCATATCACCGCAGAATAACGTGACTGTCATTTATACCGCACGGTGACCTGTAATAACTATATACACCTGATATCACCGTAATCACATCACCGCAGAATAACGTGACTGACATTTATACCGCACGGAGACCTGTAATAACTATATACACCTGATATCACCGTAATCACCGCAGAATAACGTGACTGTCATTTATACCGCACGGAGACCTGTAATAACTATATACACCTGATATCACCGTAATCACCGCAGAATAACGTGACTGTCATTTATACCGCACGGAGACGCTGTAATAACTATATACACCTGATATCACCGTAATCACATCACCGCAGAATAACGTGACTGTCATTTATACCACACGGTGACCTGTAATAACTATATACACCTGATATCACCGTAATCATATCACCGCAGAATAACGTGACTGTCATTTATACCGCACGGTGACCTGTAATAACTATATACACCTGATATCACCGTAATCATATCACCGCAGAATAACGTGACTGTCATTTATACCGCACGGAGACCTGTAATAACTATATACACCTGATATCACCGTAATCACCGCAGAATAACGTGACTGTCATTTATAGCGCACGGAGACCTGTAATAACTATATACACCTGATATCACCGTAATCACCGCAGAATAACGTGACTGTCATTTATACCGCACGGAGACCTGTAATAACTATATACACCTGATATCACCGTAATCACATCACCGCAGAATAACGTGACTGTCATTTATACCGCACGGTGACCTGTAATAACTATATACACCTGATATCACCGTAATCACCGCAGAATAACGTGACTGTCATTTATACCGCACGGAGACCTGTAATAACTATATACACCTGATATCACCGTAATCACATCACCGCAGAATAACGTGACTGTCATTTATACCGCACGGTGACCTGTAATAACTATATACACCTGATATCACCGTAATCATATCACCGCAGAATAACGTGACTGTCATTTATACCGCACGGTGACCTGTAATAACTATATACACCTGATATCACCGTAATCACCGCAGAATAACGTGACTGTCATTTATACCGCACGGAGACCTGTAATAACTATATACACCTGATATCACCGTAATCACATCACCGCAGAATAACGTGACTGTCATTTATACCACACGGTGACCTGTAATAACTATATACACCTGATATCACTGTAATCACATCACCACAGAATAACGTGACTGTCATTTATACCGCACGGAGACGCTGTAATAACTATATACACCTGATATCACCGTAATCACATCACCGCAGAATAACGTGACTGTCATTTATACCGCACGGTGACCTGTAATAACTATATACACCTGATATCACCGTAATCACATCACCGCAGAATAACGTGACTGTCATTTATACCGCACGGTGACCTGTAATAACTATATACACCTGATATCACCGTAATCACATCACCGCAGAATAACGTGACTGTCATTTATAGCGCACGGTGACCTGTAATAACTATATACACCTGATATCACCGTAATCATATCACCGCAGAATAACGTGACTGTCATTTATACCGCACGGAGACGCTGTAATAACTATATACACCTGATATCACCGTAATCATATCACCGCAGAATAACGTGACTGTCATTTATACCGCACGGTGACCTGTAATAACTATATACACCTGATATCACCGTAATCACATCACCGCAGAATAACGTGACTGTCATTTATACCGCACGGTGACCTGTAATAACTATATACACCTGATATCACCGTAATCATATCACCGCAGAATAACGTGACTGTCATTTATACCGCACGGTGACCTGTAATAACTATATACACCTGATATCACCGTAATCACATCACCGCAGAATAACGTGACTGTCATTTATACCGCACGGTGACCTGTAATAACTATATACACCTGATATCACCGTAATCATATCACCGCAGAATAACGTGACTGTCATTTATACCACACGGTGACCTGTAATAACTATATACACCTGATATCACCGTAATCATATCACCGCAGAATAACGTGACTGACATTTATACCGCACGGTGACCTGTAATAACTATATACACCTGATATCACCGTAATCATATCACCGCAGAATAACGTGACTGCCATTTATACCGCACGGAGACCTGTAATAACTATATACACCTGATATCACCGTAATCACATCACCGCAGAATAACGTGACTATCATTTATACCGCACGGAGACGCTGTAATAACTATATACACCTGATATCACCGTAATCACCGCAGAATAACGTGACTGTCATTTATACCGCACGGTGACCTGTAATAACTATATACACCTGATATCACCGTAATCACATCACCGCAGAATAACGTGACTGTCATTTATACCGCACGGTGACCTGTAATAACTATATACACCTGATATCACCGTAATCATATCACCGCAGAATAACGTGACTGTCATTTATACCGCACGGTGACCTGTAATAACTATATACACCTGATATCACCGTAATCACATCACCGCAGAATAACGTGACTGTCATTTATACCGCACGGAGACCTGTAATAACTATATACACCTGATATCACCGTAATCACATCACCGCAGAATAACGTGTCTGTCATTTATACCGCACGGAGACCTGTAATAACTATATACACCTGATATCACCGTAATCATATCACCGCAGAATAACGTGACTATCATTTATACCGCACGGTGACCTGTAATAACTATATACACCTGATATCACCGTAATCACATCACCGCAGAATAACGTGACTGTCATTTATACCGCACGGAGACCTGTAATAACTATATACACCTGATATCACCGTAATCACATCACCGCAGAATAACGTGACTGTCATTTATACCGCACGGAGACCTGTAATAACTATATACACCTGATATCACCGTAATCACATCACCGCAGAATAACGTGACTGTCATTTATACCGCACGGAGACCTGTAATAACTATATACACCTGATATCACCGTAATCACATCACCGCAGAATAACGTGACTGTCATTTATACCGCACGGTGACCTGTAATCACTATATACACCTGATATCACCGTAATCACATCACCGCAGAATAACGTGACTGTCATTTATACCACACGGTGACCTGTAATAACTATATACACCTGATATCACCGTAATCATATCACCGCAGAATAACATGACTGTCATTTATACCGCACGGTGACCTGTAATAACTATATACATCTGATATCACCGTAATCACATCACCGCAGAATAACGTGACTGTCATTTATACCGCACGGAGACCTGTAATAACTATATACACCTGATATCACCGTAATCACATCACCGCAGAATAACGTGACTGTCATTTATACCACACGGTGACCTGTAATAACTATATACACCTGATATCACCGTAATCATATCACCGCAGAATAACGTGACTGTCATTTATACCGCACGGTGACCTGTAATAACTATATACACCTGATATCACCGTAATCATATCACCGCAGAATAACGTGACTGTCATTTATACCGCACGGTGACCTGTAATAACTATATACACCTGATATCACCGTAATCATATCACCGCAGAATAACGTGACTGTCATTTATACCGCACGGTGACCTGTAATAACTATATACACCTGATATCACCGTAATCACCGCAGAATAACGTGACTGTCATTTATACCGCACGGAGACCTGTAATAACTATATACACCTGATATCACCGTAATCATATCACCGCAGAATAACGTGACTATCATTTATACCGCACGGAGACCTGTAATAACTATATACACCTGATATCACCATAATCACATCACCGCAGAATAACGTGACTGTCATTTATACCGCACGGAGACCTGTAATAACTATATACACCTGATATCACCGTAATCACCGCAGAATAACGTGACTGTCATTTATACCGCACGGTGACCTGTAATAACTATATACACCTGATATCACCGTAATCACATCACCGCAGAATAACGTGACTGTCATTTATACCACACGGTGACCTGTAATAACTATATACACCTGATATCACCGTAATCATATCACCGCAGAATAACGTGACTGTCATTTATACCGCACGGAGACCTGTAATAACTATATACACCTGATATCACCGTAATCATATCACCGCAGAATAACGTGACTGCCATTTATACCGCACGGAGACCTGTAATAACTATATACACCTGATATCACCGTAATCACATCACCGCAGAATAACGTGACTGTCATTTATACCGCACGGTGACCTGTAATAACTATATACACCTGATATCACCGTAATCACATCACCGCAGAATAACGTGACTGTCATTTATACCGCACGGTGACCTGTAATAACTATATACACCTGATATCACCGTAATCACATCACCGCAGAATAACGTGACTGTCATTTATACCGCACGGAGACCTGTAATAACTATATACACCTGATATCACCGTAATCACATCACCGCAGAATAACGTGACTGCCATTTATACCGCACGGTGACCTGTAATAACTATATACACCTGATATCACCGTAATCACATCACCGCAGAATAACGTGACTGTCATTTATACCGCACGGTGACCTGTAATAACTATATACACCTGATATCACCGTAATCACATCACCGCAGAATAACGTGACTGTCATTTATACCGCACGGAGACCTGTAATAACTATATACACCTGATATCACCGTAATCATATCACCGCAGAATAACGTGACTGCCATTTATACCGCACGGAGACCTGTAATAACTATATACACCTGATATCACCGTAATCACCGCAGAATAACGTGACTGTCATTTATACCGCACGGAGACCTGTAATAACTATATACACCTGATATCACCGTAATCACATCACCGCAGAATAACGTGACTGTCATTTATACCGCACGGAGACCTGTAATAACTATATACACCTGATATCACCGTAATCACATCACCGCAGAATAACGTGACTGTCATTTATACCGCACGGTGACCTGTAATAACTATATACACCTGATATCACCGTAATCACATCACCGCAGAATAACGTGACTGTCATTTATAGCGCACGGTGACCTGTAATAACTATATACACCTGATATCACCGTAATCACATCACCGCAGAATAACGTGACTGTCATTTATACCGCACGGTGACCTGTAATAACTATATACACCTGATATCACCGTAATCACATCACCGCAGAATAACGTGACTGTCATTTATACCGCACGGTGACCTGTAATAACTATATACACCTGATATCACCGTAATCACATCACCGCAGAATAACGTGACTGTCATTTATACCGCACGGAGACCTGTAATAACTATATACACCTGATATCACCGTAATCATATCACCGCAGAATAACGTGACTGTCATTTATACCGCACGGAGACCTGTAATAGCTATATACACCTGATATCACCGTAATCACATCACCGCAGAATAACGTGACTGTCATTTATACCGCACGGTGACCTGTAATAACTATATACACCTGATATCACCGTAATCATATCACCGCAGAATAACGTGACTGTCATTTATACCGCACGGTGACCTGTAATAACTATATACACCTGATATCACCGTAATCACATCACCGCAGAATAACGTGACTGTCATTTATACCGCACGGAGACCTGTAATAACTATATACACCTGATATCACCGTAATCATATCACCGCAGAATAACGTGACTGTCATTTATACCACACGGTGACCTGTAATAACTATATACACCTGATATCACCGTAATCATATCACCGCAGAATAACGTGACTGTCATTTATACCGCACGGAGACCTGTAATAACTATATACACCTGATATCACCGTAATCACCGCAGAATAACGTGACTGTCATTTATACCGCACGGTGACCTGTAATAACTATATACACCTGATATCACCGTAATCATATCACCGCAGAATAACGTGACTGTCATTTATACCGCACGGTGACCTGTAATAACTATATACACCTGATATCACCGTAATCACATCACCGCAGAATAACGTGACTGTCATTTATACCGCACGGTGACCTGTAATAACTATATACACCTGATATCACCGTAATCATATCACCGCAGAATAACGTGACTGTCATTTATACCGCACGGAGACCTGTAATAACTATATACACCTGATATCACCGTAATCACATCACCGCAGAATAACGTGACTGTCATTTATACCACACGGTGACCTGTAATAACTATATACACCTGATATCACCGTAATCATATCACCGCAGAATAACGTGACTGTCATTTATACCGCACGGAGACCTGTAATAACTATATACACCTGATATCACCGTAATCACCGCAGAATAACGTGACTGTCATTTATACCGCACGGTGACCTGTAATAACTATATACACCTGATATCACCGTAATCATATCACCGCAGAATAACGTGACTGTCATTTATACCGCACGGAGACCTGTAATAACTATATACACCTGATATCACCGTAATCACCGCAGAATAACGTGACTGTCATTTATACCGCACGGAGACCTGTAATAACTATATACACCTGATATCACCGTAATCACATCACCGCAGAATAACGTGACTGTCATTTATACCGCACGGTGACCTGTAATAACTATATACACCTGATATCACCGTAATCATATCACCGCAGAATAACGTGACTGCCATTTATACCGCACGGAGACCTGTAATAACTATATACACCTGATATCACCGTAATCACATCACCGCAGAATAACGTGACTGTCATTTATACCGCACGGTGACCTGTAATAACTATATACACCTGATATCACCGTAATCATATCACCGCAGAATAACGTGACTGTCATTTATACCGCACGGTGACCTGTAATAACTATATACACCTGATATCACCGTAATCACATCACCGCAGAATAACGTGACTGTCATTTATACCGCACGGTGACCTGTAATAACTATATACACCTGATATCACCGTAATCATATCACCGCAGAATAACGTGACTGTCATTTATACCGCACGGTGACCTGTAATAACTATATACACCTGATATCACCGTAATCATATCACCGCAGAATAACGTGACTGTCATTTATACCGCACGGTGACCTGTAATAACTATATACACCTGATATCACCGTAATCACATCACCGCAGAATAACGTGACTGTCATTTATACCGCACGGAGACCTGTAATAACTATATACACCTGATATCACCGTAATCACATCACCGCAGAATAACGTGACTGTCATTTATACCGCACGGTGACCTGTAATAACTATATACACCTGATATCACCGTAATCATATCACCGCAGAATAACGTGACTGTCATTTATACCGCACGGAGACCTGTAATAACTATATACACCTGATATCACCGTAATCATATCACCGCAGAATAACGTGACTGTCATTTATACCGCACGGAGACCTGTAATAACTATATACACCTGATATCACCGTAATCACATCACCGCAGAATAACGTGACTGTCATTTATACCGCACGGTGACCTGTAATAACTATATACACCTGATATCACCGTAATCACATCACCGCAGAATAACGTGACTGTCATTTATACCGCACGGAGACCTGTAATAACTATATACACCTGATATCACCGTAATCATATCACCGCAGAATAACGTGACTGTCATTTATACCGCACGGAGACCTGTAATAGCTATATACACCTGATATCACCGTAATCACATCACCGCAGAATAACGTGACTGTCATTTATACCACACGGAGACCTGTAATAACTATATACACCTGATATCACCATAATCACATCACCGCAGAATAACGTGACTGTCATTTATACCACACGGAGACCTGTAATAACTATATACACCTGATATCACCGTAATCATATCACCGCAGAATAACGTGACTGACATTTATACCGCACGGTGACCTGTAATAACTATATACACCTGATATCACCGTAATCACATCACCGCAGAATAACGTGACTGTCATTTATACCGCACGGTGACCTGTAATAACTATATACACCTGATATCACCGTAATCACCGCAGAATAACGTGACTGTCATTTATACCGCACGGAGACCTGTAATAACTATATACACCTGATATCACCGTAATCACATCACCGCAGAATAACGTGACTGTCATTTATACCGCACGGAGACCTGTAATAACTATATACACCTGATATCACCGTAATCACATCACCGCAGAATAACGTGACTGTCATTTATACCGCACGGTGACCTGTAATAACTATATACACCTGATATCACCGTAATCACATCACCGCAGAATAACGTGACTGTCATTTATACCGCACGGAGACGATGTAATAACTATATACACCTGATATCACCGTAATCACATCACCGCAGAATAACGTGACTATCATTTATACCGCACGGTGACCTGTAATAACTATATACACCTGATATCACCGTAATCACATCACCGCAGAATAACGTGACTGTCATTTATACCGCACGGAGACCTGTAATAACTATATACACCTGATATCACCGTAATCATATCACCGCAGAATAACGTGACTGTCATTTATACCGCACGGAGACCTGTAATAACTATATACACCTGATATCACCGTAATCACATCACCGCAGAATAACGTGACTGTCATTTATACCGCACGGAGACCTGTAATAACTATATACACCTGATATCACCGTAATCACATCACCGCAGAATAACGTGACTGTCATTTATACCGCACGGAGACCTGTAATAACTATATATATCTGATATCACCGTAATCACATCACCGCAGAATAACGTGACTGTCATTTATACCGCACGGAGACCTGTAATAACTATATACACCTGATATCACCGTAATCACCGCAGAATAACGTGACTGTCATTTATACCGCACGGAGACCTGTAATAACTATATACACCTGATATCACCGTAATCACATCACCGCAGAATAACGTGACTGTCATTTATACCGCACGGTGACCTGTAATAACTATATACACCTGATATCACCGTAATCACATCACCGCAGAATAACGTGACTGTCATTTATACCGCACGGTGACCTGTAATAACTATATACACCTGATATCACCGTAATCATATCACCGCAGAATAACGTGACTGTCATTTATACCGCACGGTGACCTGTAATAACTATATACACCTGATATCACCGTAATCACATCACCGCAGAATAACGTGACTGTCATTTATACCGCACGGTGACCTGTAATAACTATATACACCTGATATCACCGTAATCATATCACCGCAGAATAACGTGACTGTCATTTATACCGCACGGTGACCTGTAATAACTATATACACCTGATATCACCGTAATCATATCACCGCAGAATAACGTGACTGTCATTTATACCGCACGGTGACCTGTAATAACTATATACACCTGATATCACCGTAATCACATCACCGCAGAATAACGTGACTGTCATTTATACCGCACGGTGACCTGTAATAACTATATACACCTGATATCACCGTAATCACATCACCGCAGAATAACGTGACTGCCATTTATACCGCACGGTGACCTGTAATAACTATATACACCTGATATCACCGTAATCATATCACCGCAGAATAACGTGACTGTCATTTATACCGCACGGAGACCTGTAATAACTATATACACCTGATATCACCGTAATCACATCACCGCAGAATAACGTGACTGACATTTATACCACACGGAGACCTGTAATAACTATATACACCTGATATCACCGTAATCACATCACCGCAGAATAACGTGACTGTCATTTATACCGCACGGAGACACTGTAATAACTATATACACCTGATATCACCGTAATCATATCACCGCAGAATAACGTGACTGTCATTTATACCGCACGGAGACCTGTAATAACTATATACACCTGATATCACCGTAATCATATCACCGCAGAATAACGTGACTGTCATTTATACCGCACGGAGACCTGTAATAGCTATATACACCTGATATCACCGTAATCATATCACCACAGAATAACGTGACTGTCATTTATACCGCACGGAGACCTGTAATAACTATATACACCTGATATCACCGTAATCACATCACCGCAGAATAACGTGACTGTCATTTATACCGCACGGTGACCTGTAATAACTATATACACCTGATATCACCGTAATCACATCACCGCAGAATAACGTGACTGTCATTTATACCGCACGGAGACCTGTAATAACTATATACACCTGATATCACCGTAATCACATCACCGCAGAATAACGTGACTGTCATTTATACCGCACGGAGACCTGTAATAACTATATACACCTGATATCACCGTAATCATATCACCGCAGAATAACGTGACTGTCATTTATACCACACGGTGACCTGTAATAACTATATACACCTGATATCACCGTAATCATATCACCGCAGAATAACGTGACTGTCATTTATACCGCACGGAGACCTGTAATAACTATATACACCTGATATCACCGTAATCATATCACCGTAGAATAACGTGACTGTCATTTATACCGCACGGTGACCTGTAATAACTATATACACCTGATATCACTGTAATCACATCACCGCAGAATAACGTGACTGTCATTTATACCGCACGGTGACCTGTAATAACTATATACACCTGATATCACCGTAATCACATCACCGCAGAATAACGTGACTGTCATTTATACCACACGGAGACCTGTAATAACTATATACACCTGATATCACCGTAATCACCGCAGAATAACGTGACTGTCATTTATACCGCACGGTGACCTGTAATAACTATATACACCTGATATCACCGTAATCACATCACCGCAGAATAACGTGACTGTCATTTATACCGCACGGAGACCTGTAATAACTATATACACCTGATATCACCGTAATCATATCACCGCAGAATAACGTGACTGTCATTTATACCGCACAGAGACCTGTAATAACTATATACACCTGATATCACCGTAATCACATCACCGCAGAATAACGTGACTATCATTTATACCGCACGGAGACCTGTAATAACTATATACACCTGATATCACCGTAATCATATCACCGCAGAATAACGTGACTGTCATTTATACCGCACGGAGACCTGTAATAACTATATACACCTGATATCACCGTAATCACATCACCGCAGAATAACGTGACTGTCATTTATACCGCACGGAGACCTGTAATAACTATATACACCTGATATCACCGTAATCACCGCAGAATAACGTGACTGTCATTTATACCGCACAGTGACCTGTAATAACTATATACACCTGATATCACCGTAATCATATCACCGCAGAATAACGTGACTGTCATTTATACCGCACAGTGACCTGTAATAACTATATACACCTGATATCACCATAATCACATCACCGCAGAATAACGTGACTGTCATTTATACCACACGGAGACCTGTAATAACTATATACACCTGATATCACCGTAATCACCGCAGAATAACGTGACTGCCATTTATACCGCACGGTGACCTGTAATAACTATATACACCTGATATCACCGTAATCACATCACCGCAGAATAACGTGACTGTCATTTATACCGCACGGAGACCTGTAATAACTATATACACCTGATATCACCGTAATCACATCACCGCAGAATAACGTGACTATCATTTATACCGCACGGAGACCTGTAATAACTATATACACCTGATATCACCGTAATCACATCACCGCAGAATAACGTGACTGTCATTTATACCGCACGGAGACCTGTAATAACTATATACACCTGATATCACCGTAATCATATCACCGCAGAATAACGTGACTGTCATTTATACCGCACAGTGACCTGTAATAACTATATACACCTGATATCACCATAATCACATCACCGCAGAATAACGTGACTGTCATTTATACCGCACGGTGACCTGTAATAACTATATACACCTGATATCACCGTAATCACATCACCGCAGAATAACGTGACTGTCATTTATACCGCACGGAGACCTGTAATAACTATATACACCTGATATCACCGTAATCATATCACCGCAGAATAACGTGACTGTCATTTATACCGCACGGAGACCTGTAATAACTATATACACCTGATATCACCGTAATCACATCACCGCAGAATAACGTGACTGTCATTTATACCGCACGGTGACCTGTAATAACTATATACACCTGATATCACCGTAATCACATCACCGCAGAATAACGTGACTGTCATTTATACCGCACGGAGACCTGTAATAACTATATACACCTGATATCACCGTAATCACATCACCGCAGAATAACGTGACTGTCATTTATACCGCACGGTGACCTGTAATAACTATATACACCTGATATCACCGTAATCACATCACCGCAGAATAACGTGACTGTCATTTATACCGCACGGAGACCTGTAATAACTATATACACCTGATATCACCGTAATCACATCACCGCAGAATAACGTGACTGTCATTTATACCGCACGGTGAACGCTGTAAAAATAATAGAATAAAAAAACAATAGTAGAATTGCTGTTTTTTAGTCACCACGCCACCTAAAAATAGAATAAAAACTGATCACAAAGCCGCATGCACCGCATGAAAACTACAATGAATTCCTCAAGGGGTCTAGTTTCCAAAATGGGGTCACTTTTGGGGGGTTCCCAATGTTTTGGCACCACAAGACCTCTTCAAACCGGACATGGGGCCTAATAATGAGGCCCCATAATCCTCTAGTCGCTCCTTTGCTTCGGAGGCCGGCGCTTCAGTCCTCACCGCCCGAGGGCCACATGGGGGATATTTCTCTAAACTGCAGAATCCGGGCAATACGTATTAAGTTGCGTTTCTCTGATAAAACTTTTTGTGTTATAAAAAAAATGGTATAAAGAGGATTTTCTGACAAAAAAAAAAATGTAAATGTCACCTCTACTTTGCTCTAAATTCCTGTGAAACACATAAAGGGTTCATAAACTTTCTACACGCTGTTGTGAATACTTTGAGGGTCTAGTTTCTAGTTTGGGGGTTTCTAATATCTGGGCCCCTCAAAGCAACTTCAGAACTGAACTGGAACCTAAAAAAATAAATAAATGAGGCAATACTTCGCTTCTAACATTAACCTGATAAGGGGGTTATCAAGAACCTAATATGTAGGGACCAGGAAGGGGGGGAGGGGCACCCAGTACTTCTGGAAGCGGGGCCACACGCATCGTACCAGGGCATCACTTTCCAGGAGAAGTTCCCCAAACTGGCAAGAAGGGAAAAAGTCAAAAGAGGTGCAAAGTCTGTTATAAGAAGGGGATAAGGGAGGACACGATATATCAATGTGACGCGTGTCCCGAAAAACCAGGGCTCTGTATGAAAGAGTGCTTCAAAATTTATCATACATCCCTTGATTTTTAATCTACCCCAGTTTTACTTACCCTGATGCCCTCCGCACATCTTTTCCCCCTCATCTTTCCCTTCTGAGCCCTGCTGTGTGCCCAGGCAGCTGATAACAGCCACATGTAGGGTATTGCCATACCCAGGAGAACCCACATTACAGTTTATGGGGTGTATGTCTCCGGTCAAAATGCTCACTACACCTCTAGATGAATGCCTTAAGGGTGTAGTTTTAAAACGGGGTCACTTCTTGCCGGTTTCAACTGTACTGGGACCTCAGGGGCTTCTGCATACATTACTTCACACTTGAAAATCCCCAGTAGGCCAAATTTTGGTCCTTTCCTTCTGAGCCCTCCCATGGGCCCAAACAGCAGTTTATCACCACAAATGAGGTACTGCCGCACTCAGGACAAACTGCGCAACAGAATGGGGTATTTTGTTTCTTGTGAAAATAAGAAATTTTCAGCCAAAACTACATATTATTTGAAAAAAATAATTTTGTTTTCATTCCCAGCCCAATTCAAATACGTGCTGTGAAAAAACTATGGGGTCAAAATGATCACAATACCCATAAATGAATTCCTTGAGGGGTGTAGTTTCCAAAATGGGGTCATTTCTGGTGGGTTTCTATTGCTTTGATACCTCTGAGGCTCTGCAAATGCGACATGGCACCCGAAAACCAAACCAGCAAAATCTGCACTCCAAAGAACAAATAGCGCTCCTTTGCTTCTGAGCCCTCCCATGGGCCCAAACAGCAGTTTATCACCACAAATGGGGTATTGCCGCACTCAGGAGAAATTGGGCAACAAAATTGAGTATTTTGTTCCCTGTGAAAATAAGAAATTTTGATAAAAAATTACATCTTATTGGAAAAAATTTCATTTTTTTTAATGTCACAGCCCAATTCAAATAGGTGCTGTGAAAAAACTGTGCGGTCAAAATGCTAACAACAACCATAAATGAATTCCTTGAGGGGTGTAGTTTCAAAATGGGGTCACTTCTGGTGGGTTTCCATTGCTTTGATACCTCTGAGGCTCTGCAAATGCGACATGGCACCCAAAAACCAATACAGCAAAATCTGCACTCAAACAAACACATAGCGCTCCTTTCCTTCTGAGCCCTCCCATGAGACCAAACGGCAGTTTATCACCACAAATGGGGTATTGCCACACTAAGGACAAATTGGGCAACAAAATGGAGTATTTTGTTCCCTGTGAAAATTAGAAATTTTGATCACAAATGACATTTTATTGGAAAAAATGACATTTTTTTCATTTCACAGCCCAATTCAAATGCGCGCTGTGAAAAAACTGTGCAGTCAAAATGGTCACAACACCCATAAATGAATTCCTTGAGGGGTGTAGTTTCCAAAATGGGGTCACTATTGGGGGATTCCTACTGTTTTGGCACCTCAACACCTCTTTACACCCGGCATGCTGCCTAAAATATATTCTAATAAAAAAGAGGCCACAAAATCCACCAGGTGCTTCTTTGCTTCTGGGGCTTGTGTTTTATTCCATGAGCCACTAGAGCCACATGTGGGACATTTCTAAAAACTGCAGAATCTGGACAATACATATTTAGTGGTGTTTCTCTGGTAAAACCTTCCGTGTTACAGAAAAAAATGTAATACAATTGAAATTCAGCAAGAAAAGTTACATTTGCAAATTTCACCTCCACTTTGCTTTAATTCCTGTGAAATGCCTGAAGGGTTCAAAAACTTTCTAAATGCTGTTGTGAATACTTTGAGGGGTCTAGTTTTCAAAATGGGGTGTTTTATGGGGGTTTCTAATACATAGGCCCCTCAAAGCCACTTCAGAACTCAAGAGGTACCTTAAAAAAAAGGCTTTTGACATTTTCTTAAAAATATGAGAAATTGCTGTTTATGTTCTAAGCCTCGTAACGTCCAAGAAAAATAAGAGAATGTTCAAAAAACGATGCCAATCTAAAGTAGACATATGGGAAATGTGAACTAGTGACTATTGTGGGTGGTATAACCGTCTGTTTTACAAGCACATGCATTTCAATTCAGAAAAATGCTATTTTTAAAAAAAAATCTCTACATTTTGCAATTTTTCACCAATAAACACTGAATATGTCGACCAAATTTTACCACTAACATGAAGCCCAATGTGTCACGAGAAAACAGTCTCAGAATCGCTTGGATAGGTTTAAGCATTCCGACGTTATTACCACAAAGTGAAATATGTCAGATTTGAAAAACTAGGCTGCGTCCTTAAAGGGTTAATGTGGATATTCGTGTGTACTTTGTGCATAATGTGCGTACTTTGTGTACTTTGTGTATAATGTGCGTACTTTGTGTATAATGTGCGTACTTTGTGTACTTTGTGCATAATGTGCGTACTTTGTGTGTCTGTGATAGAGATAGAGTGTATATATACATACATATGTATAGTGTGTGTATTTATATATATATATTTCAGCAGAAATTCCGCTACAGAAAAAAAATCACCATTTCCTGCATTTTTGCTGCAGAAAATGGTGCGTATTTTGCTGCGTTTTTCTCAGTGTTGGGGGATGGTGACGTGTCCTCTGAAAAAACGCAACAATTCAGTCACTTTCCGCAGCAGGAATTGACATGCTGCAGCACGAGAAATACGCACTGCAGGACAAAATTTTACGCAGCGTCTGGATGAGATTTGGTAAATCTCGCTCACTTTGCCGCTACTGTATTCTGCGTGTTTCTGGGCGGAAAATACGCAGCAATTCCGTTAAGTGTGGACAAGCCGTAATACAGTAGCAGCAGAGTAGATTAGATGTGAACAATTCTCATCACACGCTGCGTAAATGATAAGCGGGAAATAAAAAGCTCAGACATTGACCTGCGGTGCGGTTTTTTATTCCGCAGCGTGTCAATTGTATTTGTGTAAACGCTGCTCATTTGTTTCGGGTTTTCCCCATTTAATTCAATGGGGACGTAAAACCCGAACAGATAACATATGTCATGAAAAACGCATTTTAGAAAAAAAATAAATCTTATACTTGCCCAGAATTCTGTTTCTTGGTCCGGGCCGGCCTCCCGGGATGATGTTTCACCCCATGTGACCGCTGCAGCCAATCACAGGCCAATCACAGGCTGCAGCGGTCATATGGGATAAAATGTCATCCCAGGGCTGCAGCGACGCTGTGTAGCACTATATACAAGGGGGGGGGGAGCGCTGTGTGGCACTATATACAAGGGGGGGGGAGCGCTGTGTGGCACTATATACAAGGGGGGGGAGCGCTGTGTGGCACTATATAAAAGGGGGGGAGCGCTCTGTGGCACTATATACAAGTGGGGAGTGCTGTGTGGCACTATATAAAAGGGGGGGAGCGCTGTGTGGCACTATATACAAGGGGGGGGAGCGCTGTGTGGCACTATATACAAGGGGGGAGCGCTGTGTGGCACTATATAAAAGGGGGGGAGCGCTCTGTGGCACTATATACAAGGGGGAGCGCTGTGTGGCACTATATACAAGGGGAGAGCGCTGTGTGGCACTATATACAAGGGGGAGCGCTGTGTAGCACTATATAAAGGGGAAGCGCTGTGTGGCACTATATACAAGGCGGGGGGAGCGCTTTGTGGCACTATATACAAGGGGGGAGCGCTGTGTGGCACTATATACAAGGGGGAGCGCTGTTTAGCACTATATACAAGGGGGGAGCGCTGTGTAGCACTATATACAAGGGGGGAGCGCTTTGTGGCACTATATACAAGGGGGAGCGCTGTGTGGCACTATATACAAGGGGGGAGCGCTGTGTGGCACTATATACATGGGGGGAGCGCTGTGTAGCACTATATACAAGGGGGAAGCGCTGTGTGGCACTATATACAAGGGGGGAGCGCTGTGTAGCACTATATACAAGGGGGGAGTGCTTTGTGGCACTATATACAAAGGGGGAGCGCTGTGTGGTACTATATACAAGGGGGGAGCGCTGTGTGGCACTATATACAAGGGGGAGTGCTGTGTGGCTCTATATACAAGTGGGGAGCGCTGTGTGGCACTATATACAAGGGGGGAGCGCTGTGTGGCACTATATACAAGTGGGGAGCGCTGTGTGGCTCTATATACAAGGGGGAGCGCTGTGTGGCGCTATATACAAGGGGGGAGCGCTGTGTGGCACTATATACAAGGGGGAGCGCTGTGTGGCACTATATAAAAGGGGGGGAGCGCTCTGTGGCACTATATACAAGGGGGGAGCGCTGTGTGGCACTATATACAAGGGGGGAGCGCTGTGTGGCACTATATACAAGGGGGAGCGCTGTGTAGCACTATATACAAGGGGGGAGCGCTGTGTAGCACTATATACAAGGGGGGAGCGCTGTGTAGCACTATATACAAGGGGGAGCGCTGTGTGGCACTATATACAAGGGGGAGCGCTGTGTAGCACTATATACAAGGGGGAGCGCTGTGTAGCACTATATACAAGGGGGGAGTGCTTTGTGGCACTATATACAAGGGGGGAGCGCTGTGTGGTACTATATACAAGGGGGGAGCGCTGTGTGGCTCTATATACAAGTGGGGAGTGCTGTGTGGCACTATATACAAGGGGGGAGCGCTGTTTGGCACTATATACAAGTGGGGAGCACTGTCTGGCTCTATATACAAGGGGGAGCGCTGTGTGGCGCTATATACAAGGGGGGAGCGCTGTGTGGCACTATATACAAGGGGGAGCGCTGTGTGGCACTATATGAAAGGGGGGAGCGCTCTGTGGCACTATATACAAGGGGGGAGCGCTGTGTGGCACTATATACAAGGGGGAGCGCTGGGTGGCACTATATACAAGGGGGAGCGCTGTGTGGCACTATATACAAGGGGGAGCGCTGTGTAGCACTATATACAAGGGGGGAGCGCTGTGTAGCACTATATACAAGGGGGAACCGCTGTGTGGCACTATATACAAGGCGGGGGGAGCGCTTTGTGGCACTATATACAAGGGGGAGCGCTGTGTGGCACTATATACAAGGGGGGAGCGCTGTGTAGCACTATATACAAGGGGGGAGCGCTGTGTAGCACTATATACAAGGGGTGAGCGCTTTGTGGCACTATATACAAGGGGGAGCGCTGTGTGGCACTATATACAAGGGGGGAGCGCTGTGTGGCACTATATACAAGGGGGAGCGCTGTGTGGCACTATATACAAGGGGGGAGCGCTGTGTGGCACTATATACAAGGGGGGAGCGCTGTGTGGCACTATATACAAGGGGGAGCGCTGTGTGGCACTATATAAAAGGGGGGGAGCGCTCTGTGGCACTATATACAAGGGGGGAGCGCTGTGTGGCACTATATACAAGGGGGGAGCGCTGTGTGGCACTATATACAAGGGGGAGCGCTGTGTAGCACTATATACAAGGGGGGAGCGCTGTGTAGCACTATATACAAGGGGGGAGCGCTGTGTAGCACTATATACAAGGGGGAGCGCTGTGTGGCACTATATACAAGGGGGAGCGCTGTGTAGCACTATATACAAGGGGGAGCGCTGTGTAGCACTATATACAAGGGGGGAGTGCTTTGTGGCACTATATACAAGGGGGGAGCGCTGTGTGGTACTATATACAAGGGGGGAGCGCTGTGTGGCACTATATACAAGGGGGAGTGCTGTGTGGCTCTATATACAAGTGGGGAGCGCTGTGTGGCACTATATACAAGGGGGGAGCGCTGTTTGGCACTATATACAAGTGGGGAGCACTGTCTGGCTCTATATACAAGGGGGAGCGCTGTGTGGCGCTATATACAAGGGGGGAGCGCTGTGTGGCACTATATACAAGGGGGAGCGCTGTGTGGCACTATATGAAAGGGGGGAGCGCTCTGTGGCACTATATACAAGGGGGGAGCGCTGTGTGGCACTATATACAAGGGGGAGCGCTGGGTGGCACTATATACAAGGGGGAGCGCTGTGTGGCACTATATACAAGGGGGAGCGCTGTGTAGCACTATATACAAGGGGGGAGCGCTGTGTAGCACTATATACAAGGGGGAACCGCTGTGTGGCACTATATACAAGGCGGGGGGAGCGCTTTGTGGCACTATATACAAGGGGGAGCGCTGTGTGGCACTATATACAAGGGGGGAGCGCTGTGTAGCACTATATACAAGGGGGGAGCGCTGTGTAGCACTATATACAAGGGGTGAGCGCTTTGTGGCACTATATACAAGGGGGAGCGCTGTGTGACACTATATACAAGGGGGGAGCGCTGTGTGGCACTATATACAAGGGGCGAGCGCTGTGTAGCACTATATACAAGGGGGAAGCGCTGTGTGGCACTATATACAAGGCGGGGGAGCGCTGTGTGGCACTATATACAAGGGGGGAGCGCTGTGTGGCACTATATACAAGGGGGAGAGCTGTGTAGCACTATATACAAGGGGGGAGCGCTCTGTAGCACTATATACAAGGGGGGATCGCTTTGTGGCACTATATACAAGGGGGAGCGCTGTGCGGCACTATATACAAGGGGGGAGCGCTCTGTGGCACTATATACAAGGGGAGTGCTGTGTGGCTCTATATACAAGTGGGGAGCGCTGTGTGGCACTATATACAAGGGGGAGCGCTGTGTGGCACTATATACAAGTGGGGAGCGCTGTGTGGCTCTATATACAAGGGGGAGCGCTGTGTGGCACTATATACAAGGGGGAGCGCTGTGTGGCACTATATACAAGGGGGAAGCGCTGTGTGGCACTATATACAAGGTGGGGGGAGCGCTTTGTGGCACTATATACAAGGGGGGAGCGCTGTGTGGCACTATATACAAGGGGGGAGCGCTGTGTAGCACTATATACAAGGGGGGAGCGCTTTGTGGCACTATATACAAGGGGGGAGCGCTGTGTGGCACTATATACAAGGGGGGAGCGCTGTGTGGCACTATATACAAGGGGGAGCGTTCTGTGGCACTATATACAAGGAGGAGTGCTGTGTGGCTCTATATACAAGTGGGGAGAGCTGTGTGGCACTATATACAAGGGGGGGAGCGCTCTGTGGCACTATATACAAGGGGGGAGTGCTGTGTAGCACTATATACAAGGGGGGAGCGCTGTGTGGCACTATATACAAGGCGAGGGGAGCGCTGTGTGGCACTATATACAAGGGGGAGCGCTGTGTGGCACTATATACAAGGGGGGAGTGCTGTGTGGCACTATATACAAGGGGGGAGTGCTGTGTGGCACTATATACAAGGGGGAGCGCTGTGTGGCACTATATACAAGGGGGAGTGCCTTCGTGGCACTATATACAAGTGGGGAGCGCTGTGTGGCACTATATACAAGGGGGGAGTGCTGTGTGGCACTATATACAAGGGGGGAGCGCTGTGTGGCACTATATACAAGGGGGGAGCGCTGTGTGACACTAAATGCAAGGGGGGAGCGCTATGTGGCACTATATACAAGGGGGAGCGCTGTGTGGAAATATATACAAGGGGGGAGCACTGTGTGGCACTATATACAAGGGGGGAGCGCTGTGTGGCACTATATACAAGGGTGGGAGCGCTGTGTGGCACTATATACAAGGGGGGAGCGCTGTGTGGCACTATATACAAGGGGGAGTGCTGTGTGGCTCTATATACAAGTGGGGAGTGCTGTGTGGCACTATATACAAGGGGGGAGCGCTCTGTGGCACTATATACAAGGGGGAGCGCTGTGTGGCACTATATACAAGGGGGGAGCACTGTGTGGCACTATATACAAGGGGGGAGCGCTGTGTGGCACTATATACAAGGGGGGAGCTCTCTGTGGCTCTATATACAAGGGGGAGTGCTGTGTAGCACTATATACAAGGGGGGAGCGCTGTGTGGCACTATATACAAGGGGGGAGTGCTGTGTGGCACTATATACAAGGGGGGAGCGCTGTGTGGCACTATATACAAGGGGGGAGTGCTGTGTAGCACTATATACAAGGGGGGAGCGCTGTGTGGCACTATATACAAGGCGAGGGGAGCGCTGTGTGGCACTATATACAAGGGGGAGCGCTGTGTGGCACTATATACAAGGGGGGAGTGCTGTGTGGCACTATATACAAGGGGGGAGTGCTGTGTGGCACTATATACAAGAGGGGGAGCGCTGTGTGGCACTATATACAAGGGGGGGAGTGCTGTGTGGCACTATATACAAGGGGGAGCGCTGTGTGGCACTATATACAAGGGGGAGTGCCTTCGTGGCACTATATACAAGTGGGGAGCGCTGTGTGGCACTATATACAAGGGGGGAGCGCTGTGTGGCACTATATACAAGGGGGGAGCGCTGTGTGACACTAAATGCAAGGGGGGAGCGCTATGTGGCACTATATACAAGGGGGAGCGCTGTGTGGAAATATATACAAGGGGGGAGCACTGCGTGGCACTATATACAAGGGGGGAGCGCTGTGTGGCACTATATACAAGGGTGGGAGCGCTGTGTGGCACTATATACAAGGGGGGAGCGCTGTGTGGCACTATATACAAGGGGGAGTGCTGTGTGGCTCTATATACAAGTGGGGAGTGCTGTGTGGCACTATATACAAGGGGGGAGCGCTCTGTGGCACTATATACAAGGGGGAGCGCTGTATGGCACTATATACAAGGGGGGAGCACTGTGTGGCACTATATACAAGGGGGGAGCGCTGTGTGGCACTATATTCAAGGGGGGAGCTCTCTGTGGCTCTATATACAAGGGGGAGTGCTGTGTGGCACTATATACAAGGGGGAGTGCTGTGTGGCTCTATCTATAGGGGGCTGTGTGTGTGGCTTTATCTACATGGGGGGTCGGCGCTGTGTCCCTGCACAGTGTGATACTGTCAGTATGTAGGGACACATCCCTGTGAAAGGGGAATCATAACACCCATTTGTTAATGCTTGTGCAAAAAGGTAGTGTTAGCAATAGTTACGGCGCGGCAGGGTGGCGGTGGAGAAGGGGGGCCCAAATTTGGGAAACAGCCCAGGGCCCATGGTCTTCTTAATCCGCCACTGGTCCTGCTAGACGCTGCGCTGACTCTGGACCTGATATAACAGTGACCGGCACCAGCAGAGGACACGGCCCCCAAACCATCACTGACTGCGGACACTTCACACTGGAGCGCAGGACACTTGGACTGACGACTCTCCGCTCTTCCTCCAGACTCCGGGACTGAGATTTCAAAATGAAATGCAAAATTTACTTTCATCTGGACACAGGACTGGACACTGAGCAGCAGTGTTGGTCCACTGTGTTATCACTGGGCATCACCTCTGGCATCACCTCTGACTGACATTACTGGGCATATCCATATCCCATATCTCAGGCCTGGCATCGGCACCTGGCAAGTTTGGGCAGATGCCTGAGCTCACTGGAGGGCAGAGGGCCCACTGTTGCTCTGCCCTGCATTAAGTCCTGTGGAGTTTTTCTTAGATTTGCTTCATCACATTTATGCCTTACTTTAGCGTGTACTTTGGGAAATCTCCATTGTCTCTTATTGTAAGTCCCCCATACACCTGCATTTTGCTCCTTAGGTTCCCATATACACCTGGACTCTCCTCCTCTGGACTCTCCTACTCTGGGACACTGTACACTTGGACTCTCGTCCTCTGGACTCTCCTCCCCTGGACTCTCCTCCTCTGGACTCTCCTCCTTTGGGACCCTGTACATTTGGACTCTCCTCCCCTGGACTCTCCTCCTCTGGGACCCTGTACACTTGGACTCTCCTCCCCTGGACTCTCCTCCTCTGGGACCCTGTACACTTGGACTCTCCTCCTCTGGACTCTCCTCCTCTGGACTCTCCTCCTCTGGGACCCTGTACACTTGGACTCTCCTCCTCTGGGACCCTGTACACCTGGACTCTCCTCCCCTGGACTCTCCTCCTCTGGGACCCTGTACACTTGGACTCTCCTCCCCTGGACTCTCCTCCTCTGGGACCCTGTACACTTGGACTCTCCTCCCCTGGACTCTCCTCCTCTGGGACACTGTACACTTGGACTCTCCTCCTCTGGACTCTCCTCCTCTGGACTCTCCTCCTCTGGGACCCTGTACACTTGGACTCTCCTCCTCTGGGACCCTGTACACCTGGACTCTCCTCCCCTGGACTCTCCTCTTCTGGGACCCTGTTCACCGGGACTCTCCTCCTCTGGGACCCTGTACACCTGGACTCTCCTCTCCTGGACTCTCCTACTGTGAGTCCATTTTCACCTGCAGTTTTCTCCTATGCACTTGAATTCTTTTACTGTAAGTTCCCCATACAACTGCATTGTGGTCCTCTGTTTCCCTTATACATCTTGATTCCACCTCCTTTGGATTTTATGGGTCTCTCTTATACACTTGAACTCTTCTATACACCGAAACTGGGGTCCCTATACACTTGTACGCTCCTGTAAGTCTCCAATACATAACTGAGTCTCCTATAAACCTGAACTCTTCGTCTGTGGGTGCCTAATAAACGAGAACTCCTCTCCTCCTGTGAGTCTCATATATACCTGATTTCTCCTGTGAGTCTTCTATACATCTGCCCTTTCCTCCTGTGGTTCCCTATAGGACTCTGGCTCCCATATACATCTGGCCTCATAGGATTCTCCTACTTTTGTGTCTCCTATAGACTGCAGAGATCATGACATCCCATACATTAAAGGCTATGTAAACCTTTGTACACTGTATCAGTGTTTTAAACAACTTTTGTCATTTCGTTTTTATTTAAAAAATAAATAAATTAGACACTCCTGCTGTGAGTCTCGTATACAATTACATTCTCCTCCTGTGTGTCGCCATATACAATTAGACACTCATGAGTGCCCTATACAACTTGACTCTCGTCCTGTGAGTATTGTATATAATTAGACTCCCTCCCCCTGTAAGTCCTCTTAACCGTGTCGGCGTCCGCACCCGGCGTAACCTTGGGGGGCCTCACTCGGCCGCCGGTTGTTTACGCTGCCGCCATGCCTCCTCCAGGAGCGGAATCCCCAGCCAGAGCGTTGCCGGAGATTCCACTCCTAAAGGGAGCCCCAATTGCGCTATGTACAGGGAGGGGGGTGTGCCATTATCTACAGGGGCACTGTGGCACTATCTACAGAGGGCACTGTATATATGGGGACACAAACAGGGCCTAACTTCTATATGGGGCACAAACTGCAGTTTTCTGCCATTTCACTGCCGCCTTGAGTTCCGCCACAAAGGGGCCCACTAAGTCTTTGTCGTCCAAGGGCCCACATAAATCTGGAGCAGGCCCTGCCCCTATACAATAAGACTTTCCGCTCGTAAGCCACTATACAATTAGACTCTCCTCCTGTGAGTACCCTATATAATTAGACTCACTCCCTGTGAGCCCTTATACAATTAGACTGTCCTCTAATGGGCCCCTATACAATTAGAGTCTCCTCCTGATACCATCGTATACAATTAGACTCTCCTTCTGTGGGTCTCCTATACACCTGGATAAATGGAGAAAAAAGTGGATAAAATTCTCCAGCGCTGTCCAATTGTTGTGGAATTGAAGGATTCAATCCAAGGCAAGAAGTTTAAATAAGATCTATGTGTAATGCATAAGAATGCTACGCGTTACGAGATTGGACCGCTCTCTTCTTCAGGCAAACACACACACATCCGACCTCGTAACGCGCAGCATTCTTATCCATTACACATAGATCTTATTTAAACTTCTTGCCTTGGATTGAATCCTTCAATTCCACAACAATTGGACAGCGCTGGAGAATTTTATCCACTTTTTTCTTCATTTATCTCGATCTACTGAGGGAGCCCTGACAGCCCAGGCACGGATTTACCAGCTGCAGTCCTTTGAGACCATACAGGCACTTCTGGGTGTTGTGGGTCTCCTATACTCCTGGACTCTCCCCCTGTGGATCTCCTATACTCCTGGACTGTCCTCCTGTGGGTCTACAATACTCCTGGACTCTCCCCCTGTGAGTCTCCCATACTCCTGGACTTTCCCCCTGTGGGTCTCCTATACTCCTGGACTCTCCCCCTATGGGTCTCCTATACTCCTAGACTCTCCCCCTGTGAGTCTCATATACTCCTGGACTCTCCCCCTGTGAGTCTTCTATACTCCTGGACTCTCCTCCTGTGGGTCTCCTATACTCCTGGACTTTCCCCCTGTGAGTCTCCTATACTCCTGGACTCTCCCCCTGTGGGTCTCCTATACTCCGGGACTCTCCTCCTGTGAGTCTCCTATACTCCTGGACTCTCCCCCTGTGGGTCTCCTATACTCCTGGACTCTCCCCCTATGGGTCTCCTATACTCCCGGACTCTCCTTCTGTGGGTCTCCTATACTCCTGGACTCTCCTCCTGTGGGTCTCCTATACTCCTGGACTCTCCCCCTGTGAGTCTCCCATACTCCTGGACTCTCCCCGCTGGGGCTCTCCTATACTCCTGGACTTACCCACTGTGGGTATCCTATACTCTGGGACTCTCCCCCTGTGAGTCTCCTATACTCCTGGACTTTCCTCCTGTGGGTCTCCTATACTCCTGGACTGTCCCCCTGTGGGTCTCCTATACTCCTGGACTCTACCACTGTGGGTCTCCTATACTCCTGGACTCTCCCCCTGTGAGTCTCATATACTCCTGGACTCTCCCCCTGTGAGTCTCCTATACTCTTGGACTGTCCCCCTGTGGGTCTCCTATACTCCTGGACTCTCCTCCTGTGGGTCTCCTATACTCCTGGACTCTCATCCTGTGGGTCTCCTATACTCCTGGACTGTCCCCCTGTGGGTCTCCTATACTCCTGGACTCTCCTCCTGTGAGTATCCTATACTCCTGGACTCTCCTCCTGTGGGTCTCCTATACTCCTGGACTCTCACCTGTGAGTCTCCTATACTCCTGGACTCTCCCCCTGTGGGTCTCCTATATTCCTGGACTCTCCTCCTGTGAGTCTCCTATACTCCTGGACTCTCCCCCTGTGGGTCTCCTATACTCCTGGACTCTCCCCCTATGGGTCTCCTATACTCCTGGACTCTCCCCCTGTGAGTCTCCTATACTCCTGGACTCTCCCCTGTGAGTCTCCTATACTCCTGGACTCTCCCCCTGTGAGTCTCCCATACTCCTGGACTCTCCCCGCTGGGGCTCTTCTATACTCCTGGACTTACCCACTGTGGGTATCCTATACTCTGGGACTCTCCCCCTGTGAGTCTCCTATACTCCTGGACTTTCCTCCTGTGGGTCTCCTATACTCCTGGGACTGTCCCCCTGTGGGTCTCCTATACTCCTGGACTCTACCACTGTGGGTCTCCTATACTCCTGGACTCTCCCCCTGTGAGTCTCATATACTCCTGGACTCTCCCCCTGTGAGTCTCCTATACTCTTGGACTGTCCCCCTGTGGGTCTCCTATACTCCTGGACTCTCCTCCTGTGGATCTCCTATACTCCTGGACTCTCATCCTGTGGGTCTCCTATACTCCTGGACTGTCCCCCTGTGGGTCTCCTATACTCCTGGACTCTCCTCCTGTGAGTATCCTATACTCCTGGACTCTCCCCTGTGAGTCTCCTATACTCCTGGATTCTCCCCCTGTGGGTCTCCTATATTCCTGGACTCTCCTCCTGTGAGTCTCCTATACTCCTGGACTCTCCCCCTGTGGGTCTCCTATACTCCTGGACTCTCCCCCTATGGGTCTCCTATACTCCTGGACTCTCCCCCTGTGAGTCTCCTATACTCCTGGACTCTCCCCTGTGAGTCTCATATACTCCTTGACTCTCCCCCTGTGAGTCTCCCATACTCCTGGACTCTCCCCCTGTGGGTCTCCTATACTCCTTGACTCTCCCCCTGTGAGTCTCCTATACTCCTGGACTCTCCCCCTGTGAGTCTTTTATACTCCTGGACTCTCCTCCTGTGGGTCTCCTATAATCCTGGACTCTCCCCCTGTGAGTCTCCTATACTCATGGACTCTCCCCCTGTGGGTCTCCTATACTCCTGGACTCTCCTCCTGTGAGTCTCCTATACTCTTGGACTCTCCCCCTGTGGGTCTCCTATACTCCTGGACTCTCCTCCTGTGAGTCTCCTATACTCCTGGACTCTCCCCCTGTGGCTCTCCTATACTCCTGGACTCTCCCCCTATGGGTCTCCTAAACTCCTGGACTCTCCCCCTGTGAGTCTCCTATACTCCTGGACTCTCCCCGTGTGAGTCTCATATACTCCTGGACTCTCCCCCTGTGAGTCTCCCATACTCCTGGACTCTCCCCCTGTGGGTCTCCTATACTCCTGAACTCTCCCCCTGTGAGTCTCATATACTCCTGGACTCTCCCCCTGTGAGTCTTCTATACTCCTGGACTCTCCCCCTGTGGGTCTCCTATACTCCTGGACTCTCCCTCTATGGGTCTCCTAAACTCCTGGACTCTCCCCCTGTGAGTCTCCTATACTCCTGGACTCTCCCCCTGTGAGTCTCATATACTCCTGGACTCTCCCCTGTGGGTCTCCTATACTCCTGAACTCTCCTCCTGTGAGTCTCCTATACACCTGGACTCTCCCCCTGTGAGTCTCATATACTCCTGGACTTTTCTCCTGTGTCCTCCTTACCTCTGATGCCCCCGTGATAGCCTGGGCTCTTTCTGCTCGTTATGCACTTTCAAACAAATTAAATCTCTCCTTCTTTGCAGCCTACTACATAGATTTGTTGTCTTTTCAATCACCTTTACTTCATAGGCAGTCGTCGGGCACTTACACCCAATAAGCAGGGGGATTGTCTGGTTTAGGAAAAGTGCTTTTATATACCTTATTAGGAAATTAACAGAGGGGGGTCCCCATTCAGGATCCTCCTCTATTAGCTTTTTTTGGAAGTCTCAGAACGTTTATATCTGGCCAAAAGTATGTGGTCCCCCTAACCATCACACCAATGAACTTGATG
>NW_027463599.1:0-12500 GCF_050947455.1 Rhinoderma darwinii
GAGATGATATAATGTAGTATATTAGTATAAGAGGTGATATAATGTAGTATATTAGTATAAGAGGTGATATAATGTAGTATATTAGTATAAGAGGTGATATAATGTAGTATATTAGTATAAGAGGTGATATAATGTAGTATATTAGTATGAGGTGATATAATGTAGTATATTAGTATAAGATGATATAATGTAGTATATTAGTATAAGAGGTGATATAATGTAGTATATTAGTATAAGAGATGATATAATGTAGTATATTAGTATAAGAGATGATATAATGTAGTATATTAGTATAAGAGGTGATATAATGTAGTATATTAGTATAAGAGGTGATATAATGTAGTATATTAGTATAAGAGGTGATATAATGTAGTATATTAGTATAAGAGGTGATATAATGTAGTATATTAGTATAAGAGGTGATATAATGTAGTAAGTAATGCATTTATATAGTGACTCTGCTGTTTCTATAGATTAGATTATTTTAACCATTTAGATTTCCCTTTTAAAAATTACCTAGAAATGACATTGTCCATAGAGATTGTCACCCAGCTTTCCGGAGACCGTGTAGAAACCGGCATTATTATTATAGAGACCTCTGTCCCGCATGGTGGATGTTCTCACTGTAACCCTCATGAACCAGGAAGCGCAGGATGAGCAGAGCTGCGGGTCCCTCCTAGATAGGAGATTGCTGCAGGGCATGGAATTCATAAACATGTTAAAATCCTCATTTATTTTTTCAATTTGTACCCATCCCCCGCCCGGCCTGTATTTTTACAGAATACTGAAAGGTACCGGTTATGTTCTTCTCCGTGTGGGGTCCTCAGCACTAAAACTAATGAGCGGCAGAACCGCAGCCAAACGCCACTCGTCCGGCATTAATGCCGCTGCAGACGTGACACTCGTCCATTCCCCCTGTGTTGTGGGGATCGCGAGGATCCAGCGCTTTGTCACGGTGATAGATGACGCGTCCTGTGGTGCATTACATCCCATCTGCTCCGTCCTCACAACAACACGGAAACCACCAGGAAAAATGTAACGGGGGCGGTCGTCTAAACAAATATCCAAAGATCCGCAAAATCCGATATTAGCGCCCCCTCATCTCAGTCATTTACGCTTCACCGGCTGCCGCGTCTCCGGGGGAAATAACAAATTATCACATTTAAATAACGCGGAAGATCCTGTTCTGTTTATTACTTTGTGATTTCTTTCTGCGAGTTTGACGTGTAATATCAGACGGTCACCGCTGACCCCGATCTGTCGTCCGGTAATTGTCTCGGACGCGCAGAACACGGGGAATATCGGGAGCCAGAACTCGGCTCAGACTTATTGCTGCAAGTCCCTCATAGACATTGTGTTTCAATTCCTCACCATGGCAACATCTCTGCTTTCTGTCAGTGTATGGAAGCAGGTCTTTTTTTCTACTTCTCACAGTTTGTATCCAGTCTAGCCAACTTCTGTAAGCTAAACAGCCTGGACTCCAGATTATTTTTTTTTACCTGCACTGATACATTGTTACAAGTTTCTATCAGTCAGAACGTTGCTAAATTAAACCACACGGGTCCCCGGTGCACTGGCCGACTCTCGCTGAGCTCCAAATGAATCCTGTGATTATGGAACGGGTGCCCAGCCCTCTTAATAGCGCCCGTCTATCATTGGCGCTGGTTTCGTCTCTTCATCTGGAGTTAGCGCAGATTGGTGTAGCCCGAAGTCATAAATAAGCCACTATTTCTGCTGATTTCTGGTAAAGCTGGGTGACAACCGATGTGGCCGTCCTTACATCTTCTATAGGCGTCGTCGCCCACTCCTGTATCGCGGTATGACTAAAATTACTCTGCCTTTCGGGACTCTGGGAAAGCTGAGTGTCTCCTTAAGTATTTCGCTATAATGGATATTGCTAAACTTGTTGCAGCGCTGGCCCTAGGCCTGGCCTTGTTACTGTCACTGGATGTGGTTGCTATGGGCAACATCATTGGATACAAAGTTGCATGAGTGGAGGTTCCGCCTCCTGCGCTTATGATGATTTTCGGTTGTTGTGTGTGAAACCTGTTGATTCTGCAGAAATGACTTCTTCATCCTGGAATACGTGACGCGCACGAGTCCTGCCTGGAATTGATTTAACTTCATTAAGTCCGGATGCACAAATAGCATAAATTACGCTCCTCATAAATGTTATATATCGCGCGGCATATGGCGAGTCACAAGGAATCGTTAATTAACGCTTGTGCCATCCAGCGGCGGTGACTTTGTGAGAGGCTGCGACATCTCTGAGGTTTTAGGAAATCCATAAGATTGTAGGATATTGTGGAGAAGCCATATGTTCATCCGTGCCCGAAATAAGACGTTTATCCTATACAGCGTTTCCCAGTGGCCGCAGTGACATTTGGCGCTTGGAAAGGAAACCGCTGGGATTCGTGTAGTTGAGCCTTCCAAGGTCACATGTGGGTTTACCCACCGCGCCAAACTGCCGGAAGTCACATGATCCGGACACCACCTGCCACCCGCACTCAAATGGGTCATGACGTAGGTCTTCAATTTATAGTAAAATGCCAATAATTCCTCCTCTGCGGTGCCGGACTATCAGATGTTCTGGATTATTGATTACTAAATCTGCCCATTCAGGATACAGAATATTAACATTTTCCACTTTAACCCACGAAACGTTCTTTATTTTTATTGCTACAAATCATCTAAAATAAAAAATAAATGACGTCCATTAATCGTGATTATAAATTGACTCCTATTTTGTGTATACAGCTCCTAGGCAGAGCTATGTGTCTCCATGGTTACACTCTAAACAGACTGTGTAGTCTGATCCCGCAGTCCTTAGTGTTACATTTGGAAATATTTTTGATGGATTTTGGATTTCAGGGACTTTAAGGCTGTGTTCACACACAGTTTTTTGCAGGCGGAATTTCTGCCTCAAAAATCCGTTTGGAAGTTTGAGGCAGATTTTCCTCTCCCTGCACGCCGATTTTTGCGGCATTTTTCGCAGCGTTTTTCGCCCGAGGCCATTGAGAGCCGCGGGCATAAAACGCCGCGAAATACGCTTTCTCTGCCTCCCATTGAAGTCAATGGGAGGTCAGAGGCATAAATGCCCGAAGATAGGGCATGTCGCTTCTTTTTCCCGCGAGTTGGTTTTACCAAGTTGAAATCAATGGGAGGCATTTTCGGGCCGTTTTTGATGAGTTTTTTTGGTGCGGTTTCTGTCCAAAAACTCAGTATGAACACATGCTAAGGGTATGTTCACACGAGGGCGTCCATTACGGCTGAAATTACGGGGATGTTTCAGCCTGAAAACATCCCCGTTATTTCAGCCGTAACGGCATGTGCAGGCGCTTGAACGCCGCGTCCATTACGGGCGTAATTGGTGCTGCTATTCATTGGAGTCAATGAATAACGGCTCCAAATACGGCCAAAGAAGTGACAGGTCACTTCTTTGACGCGGGCGTCTATTTACGCGCCGTCTTTTGACAGCGGCGCGTAAATATACGCCTCGTGCGAACAGACAAACGTCTGCCCATTGCTTTCAATGGGCAGATGTTTGTCAACGCTATTGAGGCGCTATTTTCAGACGTAATTCGGGGCAAAAACGCCCGAATTACGTCCGTAAATAGGCCGTGTGAACATACCCTCAGACGAATGCGTTTTGGTTTAAAGAAATTGTCCTGCATTGTTTAACTTTGATTCAGTTTTGAATATTTTTTAAAGTCAATTCATTTTTAAAAGTTTAAATATACAGAAAATCAGCATATTTGAAAATCTTTATCTTTATGTGTAACTAGTTCTATCTTATGCTCCAGTCTCATCCAGAGCTGCAATCACAAGCTGCAGCCGCAGTTCTGCTGGTAGTGGAATGTGTCGGGTTCATTACATAATGTCGTTTAGTTCCAGTCGCATCCTGAGCTGCATTCACAATTCTGCTGCTTTCGTGTGACCAGCGTGCGGCGCATGGTTGGATTTCGGATGTAACGTGTTAGGGCTCATGACTGACAGTGGAGGGTCAATAAACCGCAGTATTTTTCCAATAGCAATCAGTAGTATTGTAAACGCAGCTCTGAATGTGATTGGTGTATAAGATAGTATGCGATCAGTAAATCCATGGGTGTCAGGGGGTTTTATGTGATCCCTTTCTATGTTACAGCCTGTTGGCTTGTGATGTAATAAACTCTCGCATTCTATTCTTACGTGGATGTAATGTTTCTGCTCGGAGGTCACCTTCAGCTTTCTAAGTGGTCCTGCCTCGCCAGCTCCTGGTACTTGATGATTCACAGGAACATATGTCAAGTAGGAAATATCTTAAAACGAGCGTGAGTCAGAGTCACGCCAATACGAGCTCATTAGTTAATGGCATTTACCCAATAAAAGAAAATGCCTCACCCGGGAGTGCGGGGACGTCAGGGAGGAAGACCGGTCCTAAAGATCCACATCACCTTCCATCTCCGTACAATGTAACTCTGTACATTATTTGCTTTATATACACTGTAAGGCAACTCTCCTGTCCTGGTAGTTTGTTACAATGTATCAGTGCAGGTTAAATGTATCAGTCTGCAGTCCAGGCTGTTTGCCACAGAGTATTGTCCAGACTGGATCCAATTGTAGCAACCCTCTGCTCTCAGAAGTTATAGGTCTGTATGGGACTGCGCAATTAATCAGAAAAAAACAAAGGCAAAATTCGGCTCAATTAATGGATGTCATCTTGCGCGTTTCTTTTTTTTTCTGTAACCATGGAGACACATAGCTCTGCATTGGAGCTGTATACAGAAATGGTGGGTGATTTTTAGACCGTTTACAAAGTCGCTTCATTTGTTATTTTAGATACAATGTAGCAAAGGAAACCAATGATGGCGAAGGCGGCATCAAATAGAAGCATCTGTAAATGTCACGCCAGGCGCCCGATCCTACGTCTACACTGAATAACGAGGTGAAATGTATCCAGGAAGAGGAGGATTTGTAGGAGCAGATAAAGGACAGAGGCGCCGCTGACACTGATATCCCGGGGAGCAGGGAATAAGTGGGGGTCATGTGAGAGACGCCCCCCCTTCCACTGATCGCACTGAGCTCACCGCGAGGATCACCCCCTGCTCATCGTCTCCCACTTATTGTTCATTTCTAACCAGCCCTTGAGAGATTGAGAGGCGGGAGCGTCTTCTATTACTGCGCACTTACAGAAAACGCCGCGCCGACACGCTCGCCACGCTCAGCAGAGTGCAATTGACTTGGCCCTGGCGATGTAGGAGCAGGTGACTTGATTACTCTGAAATCAGGCAGAAAATGTCCTCTTCTGGTTACTCGAGTGAATCAGTCAAATTATCGAGTGGCACAACGAATGCAATGCCTCGGGCCGTCAGAGCTGCCACTTTGTATAAGTCAAGCCTTCACTTAGTGGCAAATTCGCTTTTTTGGTTTTGTTTTTTTGTTTAATGTCATTCTCTTCCATTTATTATTCTTTTTACTGTTAATTCCCAACGTACACTGGCGGATATATTTGCGCTGTCGCATTACAAAGAGAGAGAAGGTCAAATGCAGGAGATGCCAATGATTGCAGCTGTAGTAGCGCCATTTAAATTTACCTCTTTTCTCCCACAATTCCATGTTCTTCAGCACTCCACTTTCTGGGAGGGGCTTTTGGCCCTTTTCATCCTGAGCTTTCAAATTCATGAATAGAATGCGAGAACTGCAGTGAAGACTGACATGCAGCAGTAGAGAGAGGGGATGTAGCATTGTCTATCCCTGCATGGTCTGGTGAACTATCACTGTGGGCTCTGTAATGGCGGCCACATAAGACTCCACATAAAATAATGACTATAGGGGATTATGTTTTATGGATTTATGGGACTGTGATTTGATTTCTGCACATATTTGGGGGTTCCTGCAGAATGCAGTATTTGGTATTTTCCTCGTGTAGATTACGGAGTGCTGCTGGTCGGTGAGCGTCCTGATATTCCCAGGTTTTTACGCGATACATTGGAGGAATCTGCGTGGGACCGGAGAATAATTTACTGTACGGATAAATACCAGCGGGGGGGGGGGGGGGGGGTGTTTTTTTTTCTCATAATAGTTTTAATTGATTCGATAATTGTAAGCTGGAAATGAAATGAGTTGAAATCCATAAAATAAGAAGCCGGTGAATCGCCGATGTCCGGACAGAGATTCTGCGAACGTCTTTTACACGTTTTTTCTCTTATGGTATATGTGTTATATTCAGATATAATGTTAGCGCCCGATGCCAGAAGACGGGACATTTGATTCATTCTCATATTTATTATAAATAATTACTGTCAAAGGTTTATGGATAATGTCGACATTAAATACCCCTCCCCCATCCGCTGTTCTGATGAACTCTATTCAAGGGCATTAAAAACTGCAGCAGTTAGAGAAGTGGAGTTCTCCTTTAAATATACACATACAGCAGAGGTGTTGACATACTGCTATTCCAAGACATGCAGTGACTGTGTAGCTTGGAGAGGAAGTGTCTTGTACAGCAGACTTGTCAGCGCGCAATTCTCTGAAGCTGCATCTTTCTTCTTCTTGCGCTTTAGACTGTAAAATTTGGCGAAAAATGTTTCAGGAACTCTACAAAGTTGTTGTGGGCTCACCCGTAGGCCAGGGGGAGACGTCTTGTGGCAGAAACATCCAGTCTAATATAGATAAAGCTTAATATTTGTATAATAAGTTCTACAACTTTCTAATATACTTTACTCTTCATTTCTTCAAGATCTCTGCTTACTGTCAGTGAATAAGAAATTCTCATATACAGCCAGGGGCTAAAAACCCGGCCTGCTTATAAAGCTGATAGTTTGGTCTACAGTTTTTAGTCCTATAAACACTGCGGCACAAACTTCTTCTCTTCTGAGGGTTTGTTACAATGTATCACTGTAGATAAGAGCTGGAGTCCACGACATATTTCGGTGTGTTGTTGTGTTAAGCTCACAGAGGATTGCATGCGCTGATACGGTATAATGAATCTTGTAGCAGGACCAGGTCAGGATGGGTTTTAAGCCCCTGTATATAAACAAGAATGTTTCACTTCACTGACCATCAATTATTTTATCATCCCCAAAAATGTAAAGAAAAAAATAAGTTTTGTCTGTGCAGCTGCTATGCAGACCTATGTGTTTCCATGGTACCAGACCCCACCCCCCACACACACGATGTAGTCTGATCCTGCCGTCATGTGATACTCCCTTCTATTTGACCCCTACTTTTTCTGACACTCCTTAGCAGGGGACAAGTGGAAGGGACTGCAGGATCAGACTACACTGGATTTGTTTGTTGTCTGTTACCATGGAGACACATAGGCATGCATGGGAGCTGTAGACCCAACAAGACGAAAAATAGGTTTGGAAGGTGTGGATGAGATTTAAGCTCTAGTTACATAGGACTGGTTGAGTCCTATAAGATTATTTATAACCAGAAGATCTTGTGCACTTATCGATTTAACAGTTGAGTTTGTCACAGTCTGCCGTAGAATGTAGCAGGGTCGGTGACGTTCCAGCACTTGCTATTTCTTTGAGATCAGAGTAGAATCGCAGTCAGTGATCGCTCTGGAGTTTATATCTCATGAAACCATTTCTTGATGTTTCCCACTCGGTCTTCAGTTAAACCCTCGTTAATGCCACCGCTCTGACAAGTGAGGCCTCAGAATGAAGCCGGGCACCGATCCGGAGAGCAGCGTCCCGTGAAACGCTAATCATCGCTTCCCGGCTGTTATTACATTCACTTCATAGGGATTGCTTTCATGTTTTCCCTCCTGCGACTTGAGGCATAAATGACACGTTTCACCCCCTATAAATCTATCAGCAGACGCAACGTCCACGTCCCTCATCCCGGGAAAGAGAGTTCACGGTTTCAACATTGTCTGGCCGGTAACGTAAAGGAATCGTCCCGTCTTCTGTAAATCTTCTGTAACGCATTGTATCAGTAAAAGTCATTCATCTGTTTAATAGATTTTGTGTTTCAATTGCTCATTATTTTCAAGATCTCTGCTTACTATCAGTGACTGGCAAATTTCTTGATTACACGCAGAGGCTGAGCCCTGTCCTGACCTATTACTTGTTTGTTTTTTTTACGATTGAACCCCGTGTAGGCAAACACATAAGCAGAACATATCTCTCTCCTGGCCTGGTAGTTTGTTACAATGTATTAGTGCAGGTAAAAGGTATCAGACTGAGACAGCTGGGAGCTCAAAGAGAATTGTCTGGACTGGCAAAGTCTCAGCCAGAGGTGTAGCTCTTGGCTCCCAATGCAAAATCTGGGGGACCCCCACCTATAATGTGCCATTTATAATGGTGTCTCCCCTTGTGGCAGGGGGGCTCTTGGCTCTTCTCAGGGTCCGGGTGCGATTGCTTCATCTGCACCCTTTATAACCTGGTCCTTCCTCTCAGATGTTAATATTTCCATGTTTATCTCCGCTGATACATTGTAGCAAACCCTGAACATAAGCATGGATTTCGGGCTTTCAACGGGCCAGCAAGTCAATTATAGGAATGTTCCTTTGGAAATGGAGCAATTCAAACGTGCAGAAGGGGAATTGCTGTTTATTCTGTTTTCTTCTGTATGGGCCAGTTCACTGGACATGAGCTTTCACTTTAAGGCGCCCCCTTATACTGCTGAGCAGCCTCTCCGTCACAATATGCTGGACTGTCAGGACTGATGATGATCTGACCCTGACTGGGCTTCACAGGGCAGTATAACCGGATCCATGTCACATCGGTGCTTACATATTGGAGAAGGGGGTGGACAGACAGGACAGGGGCCACATTTTTGATGTTTGCTGTAGGTCCCTCTTCTGTAATGAACTTTATATAAACTCTTGTGAGCGCTGCAGGGGAGGTCCGCAGGATCCATGTGTTACCCACCTGAAGAATAACATCCAGGAATTATAATTGAAGTCAAATACTCTGCACAAAATGTCATAAATCTGCCGAGAAGTGAGATACAGCTCTGTCTGCTGCTGGTGTGCGCCAAACACTTCCACCGTAATCTCCCTGTGCTGTGTATACAGACCTGACCCTCCAAGAGCCTCCGGATCGCAACGCCAGCCAATACTTATAGTCATAGACAGGGTCACCTTAATGGGGTTGTCCCACAAAACACATGTATGTGTGTGTGATCGCCGGGGGTCCGACCGCTGGGACCCCCAGCGATTAGGAGAACGAGGGACTGGAAGTCCATGAGAAGCATGGGACTTCTGGGGTCTGTGTCCGGCAGCTCCAAAGAAATGAATGGAACGCTGGTTGCGCTTGTGCACACGCGTGGCTGGTGCTCCATTTATTTCTATGGAGCTTCCGGACACACAAGCCGGGCACAGACCCCGGAAGTCCCCTGCTGCCTATAGAGCACTTCGGGGGACTTTCGGTTCCCCGTTCTCCTTATCGCTGGGGGTCCCAACAGTTGGACCCCTGCAATCACACATGTATCCCCCATCCTGTGGATAGGGGATACATGTGTTTTGTGGGACAACCCCTTTAATGCTTGCAAAGCCTGACTCTGGGATTGAGGGTGTGTATTTTCAGGCATATTTCCGGGCGTAAACACCCCTCGAAATACGCCTGAAAAAACAGTAGCTAAACTTCTACAAACATCTGCCCATTGAATTCAAAAGGAAAAGCTGCGTTTCATTAGACGGGGTGTTTTTTTACGCCGCTGTTTTAAAAAACGGAGTGTAAAAAAACACCCCATAAAAAGGAGCATGTCACTCCTTGAGATGTTTTTTGGAGCTGTTTTTCATTGAGCCAATAGAAAAACAGCTCCAAAATCATCTAGAAAAAAACACCTCCAAAAAACGTTTTCAGCTACAAAAACAGCTAAAAATCAAAGGCTCCGTCATTTTCAGCCGTTTTTGACTCTGCGTGTGAACATACCCTGAGTCTGTTATAGTCTGTGTAGGGAGGGGAATACATCTGTTAAAATATGTTGGATGCATAAAAACTATCCCAAAAAATAGACATGTATTGGATCTCTGGATACAGCAGCTCCTTCCCTCTCTCACAGCGGGATTTCCTAGCATAATTTCAAACACCAATCAGCAGCTGAATTTCACTAAATCTCCATATAACCAAACCCTAATCCATCCACGTCCCCCAGGGCCAGTTCTTCTCTGGATCAGGAGCCGTCATATTCCAGGACACCGGAGCTCGCACTGTGGATTTACTTGGATATAATTCTTCTGAAATATCTCTGTGCCCCCAAGGAGCTCAAGACTAATCCTGCTCCTTCCTTCTGCACAGATGTAGAGCCGGGAACATGTGGAGTGAATTTAGTGTACACCTGTAGTGTAACGTTTCCCGCATGTGCGGTGCAGTAACGAATAGCAAAGCTGCTCTTTAATGACATCAAAGTCCCTTCCAAATGACCCTCAGACTGAAGCCATTTTATTATTTGCAGTTGTTTTACTTTCTCTGATTTTGATGCAATAACAAATGAGAAGATGGCGATGATATGCGGCACCACGTGTGGAGGCGCCGCTTATGACTCGCCTACATTTCAGGACACTATAAACATTTGTGGTATTAATGTCAAATTCCAGACGCACCTCATGTCAATCAAGAGGTCGATCCGGACCCTGAGCTGTAGTGTAGACAATGTCACTATGTATGATGTACATTACCACATCTGCATTATCAACTCATACACAGCTGCAGACTTAAAGGGCCAGTGTCCAGTCTTATGAAGATGAAGTTTGATGTCAGTGTGTGAGTCTCCTCTGTGAGCTAAACACATCACTAGCTGAAATGTCTCCTGTCCTGATAGTTTGTTACAATGTATCAGTCTGGAGTCCAGTCCTTTTGATCTCACAGAGGATTATCTGGACTCAATACAACTGCAGCAAATTCTCATCTGATGTGCAGCTGCTGAATGTAAAAAAAAACATTTAAAATGCTTCTATTCACTGACAGCAAGTCAAGATCTTGAAAATGGTGAGAAATGAAAACCCAAAGTTTTTTTTAGAAAGTTGCAGAACTTTTTCTTATGTGATCATTAAAGGGATTTTCTGATTTTGTGTATGTTGGAAGGGGAGACCGTGCGTGTCCAAACATCGCAGCAAGTTTTATCTCCCGGGGAACTTTGCCACGTACAGTTTTGAATTTTTGATATTGTGCAATTAACGTGCAGCAATGTTACACTGTATAAAAACCAAGGAAATAAAGCCGCTCTCCTCCCTGAATGGACAATCATACGAAGAGGTTTTCCCACTTAGAACATTTATGACCTGTGGATTGGTGCGATGTCTGATCATTGGGGATCCCATCGCTGGGAACCCCACACATCATGGGAACGAGCATCCCTAAGTCCTCTATGTGAATGCATCTGTACTGGGTGATCTCCGGCAGTCCCATAGACAGTGAATGGAGAAGTGGCCGAGCATGCACATTGGGGACGCTCATTTTTATGGTGGGTTGGGGTCTCAGCGCTCGAAACCCCACTGATTAGACAATTACTCCTATCCTGGAAAACCCCTTTAAGAAATTTTTCTCACTGCTGGTTTAGTTACTTGTAGGTTATAATCATTCTGTACTTACTGTAATGTATTCAGCTCTCCATGTACTGACTCCCTGCTGAGCTTGTGCTTATAGACAGCAGTTAATCTGAACAAGCAAAACTGCAGTGTAAAGCATGAGGCAGGGACAGAGTAACAGCCTTAACCTCCGGTGAGACAAGAGGTGGATTTCAGACTTCCTCAAATCCCAATAGACATTGTAGCTAAACTGGAATCCCTGATCACAGGTGTGTTCTGTCTGAGCAGAGCTACAGTGTAAAGCATCAGGAGGGATAGAGCAGCTGACTGAGCCTCCGATGAGACAAGAGGTAGATTTCGGACTGCCAGAGACTACAATCGACAGTGCAGGTAAACCGGAGTCCCTGATCACAGCTGTGTCCTGATGTTGCAAAGCTAAAAAGTAGCCAACACCAAACTCTGAGCAGCAAATACATCACCCCGAGATGGTGACTGCTGCGTAGGATATTAAAGGGGTTCTCCGGGCATTTTATACTGATGGGCCAGCTTCAGTAAAGGTCATTAATATCAGATCGGTGGGAGTCCGACTCCCGGCGCCCCCTCCGATCAGGCGACCGTCGAATGCCGCGACCTCTTCACAGTTTACATTTACAGCGCCGCACACACCCATAGTGGCTGTATCGGGGATTGCAGTTCCGCTCTCATTGCAGTGAATGTGACTGAGCTGTAATACCCGGCACCGCTGCTACGGATGTGTATGGCGGGGTGCCCTATAAACATTGAAGAGGCCGCGGTGATCGTCGCCATGGTCCCTTCAGTCAGCTGATCGGTGGGGATTTGACTCCCACCGATCCGTTATTGATGACTTTTCCTAAGGATTGGCCATTATATAAAATGCTCGGAGAACCCCTTTAATCCGCCTAGTATAATGCATACCTATCCAGGGTACCGTATATCCCTACATACCGAGATCACCTATAGACATGGAAGCGATAATATCAAATCTGCATCACGGAGAAGCGACTTTGTTCCATAGTTT
>NW_027463599.1:17500-30571 GCF_050947455.1 Rhinoderma darwinii
ACGCCGCACGCCTTCTGCATTCGCTATCAGTTGTAAATGCCGGGATTACCTGACTGATTGTTCTCTGTAAAAAGCCATAATGTAATCTCAGACCTAATACTCCAACAACCATCCACTAATTAAAACCGCAATTATATTTTTGCTCAAACAAAACGACTTAATAAACATTATCGCAAACTGTTTACCCTTCCCAAAAAACAATTTATGCGGCTCTAATACAATTTCCCATTAAAGCGGCTGCCAGGTAAATTAAAAACTCTTGAAATAGTAAGTAAGTGGGAAATTAATTCAACAGTTTAATCTCGAGCTAATAACAGTTGCGAGCTCAGAGAAGATTGCTACAGTGGGGAGTTAATGAACAGCTTATTCCCTATTTGATAAAACTAATCCACTCTGATTCCAGTTTAATTTCACCTCCATGTAATATAAAGCCACAAGCTGTTTCTGGGGCCGCTAATTATTAGCTTTGTCCTGTGGCCACACGCTCTATAAAAGTCAGCAGTATCGCCGTAATAAGAGCTCGCTGCTGACTATACGTCACACGGACAGCGCTCCAGCCAGCCGCTCCCGGGATCGCCAGGCTGCTCCGCGCCACAGAATATCTCCACGCACTTTGTAATTATTACAGTGAAGAAATGACAGCAGTTAATTTGCTGCCAGAATCGGGATTTTGTACGATATTTGGCGTCTCCTTGATTATTTAGATCTACATGAATTTGTATTCGCTTATAGTGATTTAAAGGGACGCACTCAATAAGTCCGGTTCTTGCATCGATACAATTTATTATCACACATGAACGAGTGGGGGTGATTGAATTGACTGAGTGGCCCCTGGAAGGGCTGATCTGGGGGGTCAGAAGAAACAAGCTCCACCCCTTGATCCAGCAATCAGCACCGCCCTCTTTGAGCTGCAGGGAAATCTGTCACTTGGCTTCTGAGAGGGGGGACATTAGGCTATGTTCACACGGGGTATTTTGCCGAGTTTTTTGACGCGGAAACCGCGTCGCAAAAACGGCCCGAGAACGCCTCCATTGATTTCAATGGGAGGCGTCGGCGTCTTTTTCCCGCGAGCAATAAAACTGCCTCGCGGGAAAAAGAAGCAACATGCCCTATCTTCGGGCGCTTCCGCCTCTGACCTCCCATTGACTTCAGGCAGAGAAAGCGTATTTCTCGCTGTTTTATGCCCGCGGCGCTCAATGGCCGCGGGCGAAAAACGGCGCGATAATCGCTGCGAAAATCGGCGTGCAGGGACAGGAATATCTGCCTCAAAGTTCCAAACGGAATTTTGAGGCAGATATTCCTCCCCCAAAATACTCCGTGTGAACATAGCCTTAAAGTGCAGCAGCCACATCACGAAAATCACACAAATCTCCCGCCTGCTTCTGTTCCCCACCACCTTCTCCGGTTGATGCCTGACACTCTAAGGGTCAATGCACACGATGCGTATTACGTGCGACCAATCCGCAGCGTAATGCAGTACCAGCATAGTCCGTGAGATTCCAGGATATCTCATGTAAACGCTGCGGTATTTTACCGCATTTAAATTCACCTGCGGTTCGGATTTTAAAATTCACGACATGTCAATTTATCTTGCGTTTCCGCTTGCGAATTGCATCTGACTAGCGCTGAGGAAACCCGCCGCATGAAAACACGCCGAAAAACGCATCAAAACATTTTACCTGCGAAATTCCTGCGCATTGCTGCGATTTTGGTGAGTATTTTCCGCAGCAAAATAGGCAACGTGTGCATGTAGCCTAATGGGTACTTGATGCGATGACGTGTCATCTATTATGATGTCACTTGACTCCGGGGGCTAATTGGTTCCAGCTACAGTGACCTGATACCTGTACTGAAATGTTATCATATACTCAACTGTAAGAGCCTCTGAATGTAAACAATCATATCCCATTCACTGAAAGCAAGCACAGAGATTAAAAATCATGAGAAATGTATACACATAGTATATTGGGCTGTAAACACTCAACCACTGTTACATTATGTGACATGGGGGGTAAAATCTGCCTGTGCGGAACTGATGCTGGTATTTGTGGTTCTCCTGTCCCGGGGGAGGGCTGCAGTTTGCCTGTATTTGGCTATAGGGGTCTGTTTATTCCTCTGTATCTTTGTCGTCGTGCCGGTTTCTGCCGTCGTGTCATTATCTCTCGCCTCCTCCTTTGCTGCTCCTTCTATTTGGCCCGAGTGCTCTGATCTTGCCCCCTCGCAGCGAGCCGCATACATATCAATTACCCTCTCTCCAGTGTTTGTCCTCAGCCTCCTCCACTCCCACCACTCAGCTCTTCGCAAAGAGACGTTCGGCTGCAAATTAGCAGGTATGTCTAATGAGAGGCTGCGCTGAAGTGTGGCGAAGGTAACGAGGTGCGCGTTGTCCAGCGCCGCGTGTTAATCGCCACCTCATCGGATGCGAGTTCTTAAATGAGAGGCTGCGCTGAAGTGTGGCGAAGGTAACGAGGTGCGCGTTGTCCAGCGCCGCGTGTTAATCGCCACCTCATCGGATGCGAGTTCTTATATCTGCAACGCGGATCAAGTGATTTTCTTGTCTTGTTCTGCTCATGATGGGTGAGTGGAAATCGCGCAATATAAAAGGGACGCCGCCATCATCTGTACCGTGTTCACATCAAGGACGCCGCCGTCACCTATGTACCGTGTTCATATATAAAGGACGCCGCTGTCACCTATGTACCGTGTTCATATATAAAGGACGCCGCTGTCACCTATGTATCGTGTTCACATATAAAGGACGCCGCCGTCACCTATGTACCGTGTTCACATATAAAGGACGCCGCCGTCACCTATGTACCGTGTTCACATATAAAGGACGCTGCCGTCACCTATGTACCGTGTTTATATATAAAGGACACCGCCGTCACCTATGTACCGTGTTCACATATAAAGGCCGCCGCCGTCACCTATGTACCGTGTTTATATATAAAGGACACCGCCGTCACCTATGTACCGTGTTCACATATAAAGGACGCCGCCATCACCTATGTACCGTGTTCACATATAAAGGACGCCGCCGTCACCTATGTACCGTGTTCACATATAAAGGACGCTGCCGTCACCTATGTACCGTGTTTATATATAAAGGACACCGCCGTCACCTATGTACCGTGTTCACATATAAAGGCCGCCGCCATCACCTATGTATCGTGTTTATATATAAAGGACGCCGCCGTCACCTATGTATCGTGTTTATATATAAAGGACGCCGCCGTCACCTATGTACCGTGTTTATATATAAAGGACGCCACCATCACCTATGTACCGTATTCACATATAAAGGACGCCGCCGTCACCTATGTACCGTGTTCACATATAAAGGACGCTGCCGTCACCTATGTATCGTGTTTATATATAAAGGACGCCACCATCACCTATGTACCGTATTCACATATAAAGGACGCCGCCGTCACCTATGTATCGTGTTTATATATAAAGGACGCCACCATCACCTATGTACCGTATTCACATATAAAGGACGCCGCCGTCACCTATGTACCGTGTTTATATATAAGGGACGCCGCTGTCACCTATGTATCGTGTTCATATATAAAGGACGCCGCCGTCACCTATGTACCGTGTGCACATATAAAGGACGCCGCCGTCACCTATGTATCGTGTAAATATATAAAGTACGCCACCATCACCTATGTACCGTATTCACATATAAAGGACGCCGCCGTCACCTATGTATCGTGTTTATATATAAAGGACGCCACCATCACCTATGTACCGTATTCACATATAAAGGACGCCGCCGTCACCTATGTACCGTGTTTATATATAAGGGACGCCGCTGTCACCTATGTATCGTGTTCATATATAAAGGACGCCGCCGTCACCTATGTACCGTGTGCACATATAAAGGACGCCGCCGTCACCTATGTATCGTGTAAATATATAAAGTACGCCACCATCACCTATGTACCGTATTCACATATAAAGGACGCCGCTGTCACCTATGTATCGTGTTTATATATAAAGGACGCCGCCGTCACCTATGTACCGTGTGCACATATAAAGGACGCCGCCGTCACCTATGTATCGTGTTCATATATAAAGGACGCCGCCGTCACCTATGTATCGTGTTTATATATAAAGGACGCCGCCGTCACCTATGTATCGTGTTCATATATAAAGGACGCCGCCGTCACCTATGTACTGTGTTCACATATAAAGGACGCCACCGTCACCTATGTACCGTGTTCACATATAAAGGAAACCGCGCCGGCAGTTAATAGCGTTATTGCGTTTTCCGCAGAATCTTTCCCGGCTTTTATCTCAAGCTCTTAGATGTGGATGTAATATAATTTTCAGCCGCCATGTCAGAGATCAGTGCGCAGAAATACCACTTTATGTAATCAGGAGGTGTGATAATGAATTTCTGTACTTGAATGAATATTTCGCGGAGCCGAGAAGAAGAAAGCGCTGCCATTTACGGCCCCGACTCCTCACTCACTAATGAACATTTGGGGCTGAATGCTCCTATTAATTCCTTTCAAGCTGCACAGAAAGGCGGCTGCAATTTTCTCATGAAACTTTTTTTTTTTTGTGTCAATAACATGAAAAAAGCGAAGACACAAAGTCAATTGACTGGTATTTATAGTCTAATGAGGCGAGCGTTTTAAAAGCCAAATCACTTTAATTGCTCCGCGCTCGCCAAGCGCTCATTTACATAACTTTTAAAGTCTCTGCTCAATTTCTTATCAATGTCTCGCAAACATTAGAATTTATTCAGGGAAAATATAGAGATGGCTCTCGTAACGCGGATCCCGGGGCGTCTGGAAACCAGGGAGCCTTAAATCCAGTAAACAGCGATAGGAGAAACCGGAGGCCTCGAGGGGGGGGGGGATTAAAGGGGTTTTCCGATTTATAATGTAAATAAAATCTCAATCACTGTATAATGAAAAGTTCTGCAACTTCTAATAGACTTTGTGTTTCAATTTCTTCACATTTTCAAGATGTCTGCTTGCTGTCAGTGAATGGGAACATTCTTGTTTACATCAAGAAGTTGAAAACCCATCCCAACTGAATACTTTTCACAGCTGAGGGTTTGTTACAATGTATAAATCCTCCGTGAGGTAGCAGCCTGATAGTTTGTTACATTTTACCTGCACTGATACATTGTATCAGTCTGGAGTCCAGGGTGTTTATACCACAGGGGATCATCCAGACCGGATACAATGCTAGGAATCCTACATGAACAAAATCTTTCCATTCACTGATATCAAGCAGAGATTTTGAAACTGATAAGAAATTATCAGCACATAAAAACTCTAGAACATTTCACAACTTTTCATTATACTTTGATTAATCTTTATTTGTAATGTGATATTCCTTTGATCCAGAGAGTCTGATAATCTCATTCATTTCCAGCACAGTCAGGGAGTGATTATAGGTTATAACACACCTGGAGTATAATAATTATATAAATGTTGTATTGGGGCAGAGAAGTATAACAAATAAGATGCACTCGTTTACACTGTGCTGGCACTGCTATGTTTCCCTATTGTTTACAGTGCTGAGCAGCTCAATGGGGCGGGACCTCACGGTGATTGACAGCTGCTGCCACAGTCCTGTGCGGGGAGACTTTAGTGCTGCTTCTGATCACATTGGATTATTACTGGCCGGGAATGTGACTGTAATATGGATTCACCTTTCCTCTGTAATGAATACTAATGTGTCAGGGACCGGCGCTCGAGTTTCGCCTTCTGTTCTCCATTTGTGAGATGAGGAGACAGGAGCGGGGACATAACAATTAGTCAATGGGATGGGAGGCCGGAGGAGGCCGCGGCCCTGGATCTAGCACTTTATTCATCAGGATTGTCTGAGGGAAATCGGAATAGACAGGGGCTCGAAGACTTTCCAAGATTTCTTCTGCACAATTCCGTGCTTGCTCTGCTGAACAATGGCATTTGCCTCATTAATGGGCCTGTAAAGTGGGTTAAATCGGGGGATGGGAGGGAGAGGGACGGGTGGGCACGGCCTCTGCCTTGACTCTAAGATTTCTGTGTATTTGAAGACTTATTTATTGTGATGGATCAAATTAATCTAAGTAGCGATGTCAGAATAAATGTAACGGAGAGAACAGCGTGTACTGCGCTTGGTTCTGGCGTTCAGCGAAGGAAACGAGCGCTTTATGGCTCTGGATTTACATATGGCCTTTATTTTGTACTTTGCTCGTCTTGCGCATTTGTGCAGTCGATTTGTTTCGTTTATCCGGCTGCCGGTTCCTCCGCGTCCTTCACTTTACATCATCAGCTCCTTTAAATACATAAATAAATGTTGTGTGCGCTGGAAAATCAATGACTTTCGTTACAAGATTTCAGGAGCTTCCGGCCGGTTAACACTTTCAGTGCCGGTTTCTGTACACGGCCCTTTTTATGGCTTTGACTGTATACTTGTAGGAGCTGCACTGTCGGGGTTATGTGACTAGGCCATATATGTTGAACTAGTTACTGACCGGAATAGCGCCGTCTCCCTGATTCCAGCGCTGTTTTTCTTTTTTTCCTAGACCCCTCAGTTCCAGAGATATGGCCACTGTTGTGTTGGCTCCCTATATGCTAATTTGCTGTAGTTAGCCATTGGGGTGGAGCTAGCTTCCCTGCCTCTGATGCTGACAAATCAGCACAAGGCAGTTTGAGAGTAGTTCACGCCCTGTTGGCTAACTACAGCAAATCAGTATAGAGGGAGCCAACACTACAGTGGCCATATCTCTGGAACGGAGGGGTCCAGGAAAAAAAGAAAAACAGCACTGGAATCAGCGAGACAGCGCTATTCAGGTCAGCAACCAGTTCTACTTATATGACCTAGTGACAGGTCCCCTTTAAAAGGTTTTCGAAGACATAACAATTCATCGTCATGGTTCCAAAATATAAAGTGAATGAACTTCTCAATATACTGACATCATAAGGACTTGAGAATAAGCAGGGTTGTAAGGCTTGTAGTCTGCGTCATAGGGGACACGTTATTTCCTTTTCGGGGTGATGGGGTTCTGCATTTTATACTTTGGCATGAAGTGAAGTTCTGAGGTTTACAGGAGGTTGTAAAATAATATATCGCGAGATGAGAGGCTCCTGGAACGGGGAGAAGTATAGAAGTGAGATGCTCTGAGATCTCTCGTGTCCTCGCACGCGGCGTCGGCAGGAAATCGCTCGTTGTATAAAATCCTCTCGTTTTGTAGAGTCCTCGGTTTTAGTCCTCGGTGTTATGGATTTTTCTCTGCGTCTTCAGAATAAAGTTCAGTGAGAACTCGAGCACCGCGTCTGTTTACTCGGGAAAGTGTTGTGGGCAGATGGCGCGATCCCTCGGTGGCCGCGGTCACTTATCAGAGCACAAGTATTAATAATTTAACGACGACGCCATAAATCTGCGCACAGACCAATCTAGCAGATGAGGCAGAACTTTATATTTCCATAATGGAGATGACAGCCGAGAATGTTACTGATTGTTACATTTTATAGACCTCCAGAGTTTATTATGGGAAACTCAGATTGTCGAAAGTCTTTACCGGCGCGTCTGAGAGCGCAGCCGCGATAATTACACCGTCCGCAGCGCGATGACATTGTACGATCCGGAGACGCTGCCCCTTTACTGAAGATTTTATGTATCTAAACACAATTACTGATGATGATGATGATGATGATGACGGCAGTGTATTTATATCAGGGACTCACTTTATCATTTTGTGTCACTTTCTTCAGTTTCCTCCCACAATTCCATGCAGCGCAGAAATCCCTACAGCTCTGTTTATCCTGATTCTCCTGGTTCATGAATAGAATACCAGAGCTACAGTGGAGACTGACACTCAAGGAGATCAGTAGGAGAGAGTGATTATAAGAAGAAATCTCTATTATAAGGTAGATTTATGAGCCTCTCAGAGTCTTTGGAAGGCTGAGTGACAACCACTCCCAGCAGTGTAATGACAGCTATTAGTGGAGGTCTCTCAGCATCTTTTCCCTGTCGGAGATCAAGATCAGTGACGAGAACAGGAGGAGACTTCTTATTGATATTGATGTATTGATTTTTGCGCGCTCCAATCAGATGAATGTCACAGCCACAGACATTTCTGCAGCAAATCTGCCGTGTGTGAACATCGTCTTGTTTTGAGGCCGCAGTTGTAGTTGCTTTGTGAGTATATGGATACATTGTATATGGGGGTTCTGGTTTGATACATTGACATGGATGTAGTTTGGTGGCTTTTTACTTCCCAACCGTCTCATTTTTCCCGTGAACATTTCTCAAAGTGGGTGTGGCCTATAGGAATTTGCATAAAAGTGGATATTCCCAGGATGTTTTATTCCTGGGCGAATCCGGAGCATTGAAAAGTGTCTCGTAAATGTTGGGAGTTATGTGGATGTCTTTCCCTGTCATGACCCTAGAGCAGCCTCTAGTTATCAAGAAATGTGTTGGTCAGTCATAGTGGGAGGGGCATTGACAACAATACTCCCAGTAGTACTTATTCTATGTACAGAAGAATATTGCTGGAGAATACCTGGACGTTAGATATTCTTAGGTTCTGTTCACACTACGGTTATTTGCATCTTGGGTGCCCATCCTCAAACATCCTGTTGCCATTGACTTCTGTTGTGAAATAAACCGGATCCATCAACAGAACAGAAAAAAAAAAGGTTGTGCGTCAAAAATACAACCGCACCCTTGAACAGGATAAAAAACGCGGTGTGAACGGATCCTTCGTGTGTCGTCGGTTCCGGGAGGACTTCCCCTTTAGGTGTCGTCCAGACTCTTTATTGCGCCCGCTGTATTACAGACCCTCTCATCCTCCCTGATTGGTCCCGGCTGGCTCGGTGATGATTTATGGCGCTTCACGCTGGCGGTGAGGTTATGATCTCATTTTAAAGAACCTGCATTAAGATTTCCTTGAAGTCCTTGTTACCTCTGAGTTATAAATTGAGGGGACGTTTCCGTGTGAATTATGAGCGCGTTCTGCTCTTTTGTATTGTTTTGAGAAGAATTATAACACCCCCTCCCCCGTTTTCTGATTTGGGCCCCGACGTTGCCAACCTTAATTGAATGCTGATGGATTTAATATGGAAACGGCGTCTGACGCGGCCGTCAGAAGTCGCCATCGACCGCGTTTATTTTAATGGCCACATGCACAATAAACGTCACAATAGAGCGCATCTCCTCCACGCGCTGCGGAACGTTGTCCACACGGGAATCGGCATGCTCATTATGTTGCGGATTCGGATCGGATACACTGCGCAAAATACTGTATCGTATCCGACCCAGAACACTCACGAAAATCCGCCAGAATGTTTGCACCAAGTCGTGCCGTCATTTGGTGCGAATAGTTGGTCAGGTCGACCGCCGCGGAGAACGGCTGCTAGAAAAAAAAGGTCTATACTCACCTCTCCTAGTGTTGCCGTAGCAACGCGTCCCTGCTCTTCCGGCTACTCTGCGGTGAAGACTGACACATGTAAATAATAACGCTGTAATATTCCGGATTTATGTCATTCAGGATACGTGGAAAGCTGGGTGACAGCCCCTCTGTCTTTGCCATTAGTAGTTGTCACCCAGCTTTCCACAGATCCTGAATGACATAAATTTTCCTTGTTATAGAGTTTCATTCCCGATTATGTCATTCAGGATCTGAGGAAAGCTGGGTGACACCCCTATGGGCTCATAGGAGCTGCCTATAGTGTAGGGGACTCAGATAATAATGAGAGGAGACGATCAGACAAGACTTGGGGGTTTATGACTTTTGGGGCAGGTGTCGTGTTTCATCGATGACTCATGGAATCTGCCGCCATCACGAGCCGTTAACTGTGAAGAATCGCCGCGCCAATTCATTTCAGTCACGATATCACGTAGAACTAAAGTATGAAATAAAACCTAAACAATGCCAAATGGACGCGGCCGAGATCAAAAGGCAAATGTGCGTCTTCCCCTTTCATCCCCCGCCTTCTATTTCCGAGGAGCGCGCCCTCTCCCCGGCATCCAGCGCCTGTTTGATCTTAACCTTGCAGAAAAAGGGGCAAACCTTAAAAAACATCTTAACGAGACAATCAGACGATTGAGCTGCCGGGAACGGCGCGGCGTCAACGAGGCCGAGAAAGGAAGCGATAGAGCGAAAAGTATAAAGAAACATTATGGAGAAGTCGTTGAATTGTCAGTTCTGTTCCTGGGAAAGCTGGATGACAACCAATGCGGCTGCCATTATCAACCCTGGGGACTGCCTCCCAGCTTTCCCAGACTCCTGAATGGCATTATTTGCCCCAAAAATAAGTAATCTCCAGTAAGTATCAATCTTTGTGATTCGTCCTCTGATGTTGAATTGTTACGAGTTTTTCGTGATCAGTTTCCAGGAAAGCTGGGTGACAATTATTATGGCCACTATTGCAGCTCTCTGAGGTTGTCACCCTGCTTTCCCAGACTCCTGAATGGCAAATCTGCACAGTTACACATTGAGGCATGACGGTTTCTGATGATCACCAATTGTAGCATCCGCCTCAATAATTCAGTACTCAAGTCCTTGATTCATCTTCTCCAGTGTCTTGTTGCTATTTCTTAGTTCTATCGGTTTCTGGGAAAGCTGGGTGATTCATTTGGCCGCCATTACAGCTACTTATGAGGAAGTTATCCAGCTTTCCCAATCTCCTGAATGGCAAATCTGTAAAAATGTCAGCACAGATTTTTCAAGGATCTGGAGTCACAGAATTAACATTGGGTAAGATTTATGTAGAATTGTTTTGTTTTTTTAAAAATATTCACTCCGTCCTGACATTGATCGTTTCCTAACTCCAATATTTCAGCGTTGTTGCGCTCTAGAAAAGCGAAGTAGTGACCCCCATGGGATCTGTAATGGCGGCCATATTGGTTCTCACCCAGCTCTCTCAGATGGACCCACGCCTATCTCTAGAACGGGGCACCCTAAACTCTGTTCTTCCGATTTGCGGTGCGGCTAATGCGTGTGATTTTCGACCATGAAGAAGAAAACAGCATAGCTCGCTGAGCTGCGCTGTTTACGTAACTACCATTCAGTTGTATGGGACGTACAGAAACAGCGCATCTCAGCGAGATTCGCTGTTTTTGTAACTCAAGACCATATAACCTTTTTTATGGTCACAATTCACCTCATTCAGCCGCAACACAGAGCGGTAGAACGGAGTTTAGGGGGCCCCCTTCTAGAGATAGGTGCGGGTCCCAGAGGTGGGACCCCCCCGCATCTATCTGACATTTATGACCTATAATGTGGAGATGTCATAAATGTCCCTGCTGGGAAAACCCCTTTAACCATTTATCGGATCATCAATAACTTCAAGACGAGAGGTTCGATTGTTGTGAAGAAGCTTCAGGGCTCCCAAGAAAGTCCAGCGAGTGCCACGACCGTCTCCTGTAGAGGATTCAGCTACGGGATCGGTTCTACACCGGTGCAGAGCGTGCTCAGGAATGGCAGCAGGCCGGTGTCAGCGCATCTGACCGCACAGTGAGGTGAAGGCGTATGGAGGCCGGCCTGGTGTTAAGGGGGCAGCAAAGAAGCCGCTTCTCTCCAAGAAAAACATTGAGGACAGTTCTCTGCAGGAAGTACCGGGATCGGACTGCAGAGGACTGGGGTAAAGTTATTTTCTCTGATGAAGCCCCCTGCAGACTGTTTGGACATTTGGAAGATTGATTGTCCAGAGAAGAAAGGGTGAGCGCTACCATGAGTCCTGCGTCATGCCAACTGTAAAGCATCCTAAAAAACATTCATGTGTGGGGTTGCTTTTCATCCAATGGAGTGGGCTCAAAACTTTGCCTAAGAAAACTACCATGAATAAAGAATGGTATCTAAGCATCCTCCAAGAGCAACTTCTCCCAACCACCCAGGAGCAACTTCTCCCAACCACCGAGAAGCAACTTCCCCCAACCATCCAGGAGCAACTTCTCCCAACCACCGAGAAGCAACTTCTCCCAACCATCCAGGAGCAACTTCTCCCAATCACCCAGGAGCAACTTCTCCCAACCACCCAGGAGCAACTTCTCCCAATCACCCAGGAGCAACTTCCCCCAACCACCCAGGAGCAACTTCTCCCAACCACCCAGGAGCAACTTCTCCCAATCACCCTGGAGCAACTTCCCCCAACCATCCAGGAGCAACTTCTCCCAACCATCCAGGAGCCACTTCTCCCAACCACCCAGGAGCAACTTCTCCCAATCACCCTGGAGCAACTTCCCCCAACCATCCAGGAGCAACTTCTCCCAACCATCCAGGAGCCACTTCTCCCAACCATCCAGGAGCAACTTCTCCCAACCATCCAGGAGCAACTTCTCCCAACCATCCAGGAGCAACTTCTCCCAACCATCCAGGAGCCACTTCTCCCAACCACCCAGGAGCAATTTGGTGATGAACAATGCTATTTCCATAATGATGGACCATATCACAAGGCAAAAGTGAGAACAAAGGGGCTCGTGAACAAAACTTTGACATTTTGGGTTCATGGCCAGAAAACTCCCCAGATCTCAATCCCATGGAGACCCTGTGGTCACTCCTCAAAAAGTGGTTGGATAAAAAAAAAAAAACAGAAATTGTGATAGACTCCAAGCACTGATTAGGTGAGAATTGGTCATCAGTCAGGATTTGGCCCAGGAGCTGACATCCAGAGTGACAGAGCGAATTGCCGAAGTCCTGAATAAGAAGGGTCAACCCTGTAAACATTGAGTCTTTGCATAAACTTGATGTATTTGTCAATAAAAGTTTAAAAACGTATGAAATGTTTATAATTGCACTTCAGTAACCAGAGAAACATCCGACTAAAAGATCGAAAAACCCTGAAGCAGAAAACGGTAAAAACCAAAATCTGTGTCGGTCTCAGAACTGTTCTCCGTGATATCTGTGGTGACCCGGCTACAACAAGAGGCACAGAAAGTTGGTTTAGACTAAAGGGGTTAAAGGGGTTTTCCACCTTCTGACAACTGACGACCTCTCCACCGGCTGGGTCATCCGTATATCATCGGTGCGGGTGCGGCAGAAGCAGAATTTCTAGCTCCGGAGATAGAGGAGGGCGACGCAACGACTTATTTTGGGAAACCTGTTCATCGCCGTCCTGA